>NW_014569626.1:43906-294394 GCF_001313835.1 Polistes canadensis
ATATATATGTATATATGTATATATTGTAATGAATAATTAGGTAATAATTTAAATAAAATAAAAATCAATAAAATATTAATCAACCGCGTTGATATTAATTATCATTAATTATCATTACCATGAATATATTATTCATTATTCATGTTTTAATCGTATCAAATGTATTTATTTATTACGTAAATATCCTCTTTGCGTATTTGTAAGCAAGCAATCTATAATATTGTATCTGTATTTTCTTTTATAATAATTAATTCAATTATACCAAACGTGCAGACAGACACACTTCGAGGACAGTTTGCAATGTAGTTTGTCGAACGATTAGAAAGAAAATGGGGAAAAAGGAACGGTCAAAAATATTCTCCTAAAAACAAATCCTTATAAATTATAATTAATTACATTTTCTCGTTCGCGAGATAATTTCTTTGATTTTTGATCGAAGTAATCGATCAGGTTTTCATCTAAATTTTAAGATTTTTGCTGACAATCCTATTCGCATCTAATATTTAAGTATAGAAAAAGTTTCATTTGTAAAATTTGTAATAATCCTTCGACAGGCATCTATCCTAGATTTTTACTATGATTTTTATTACGTAACAACGTTGTGCTATCGGTGTGTGCCTCCTTAATCACGATAATGTACGACCCTCCACCCACCCCCCTCTCCCACCACCATTCTTCCTCTAGCATGATTCGATCACGCGAACTTCCTATTTTGTGCTTTATTCTCTCTTTGAAAAATATGATAGATATTTCTTTCACCTTTTCATCGTATTATCGCAAATTCGAATTTTCCATTTTGATAATATGATCGTTTCATTTCGTTTCATTTCGTTCCGTTTCTTTCCGTTTCGTTTCGTCTCGTCTCGTCTCGTCTTATTTCATTTCGTTTGATAAAAATGTTGAAGAAAAGTTTAATAGACGTAGTTGATTGTTTAGTAAATTGAAGTAAATTGGTATGCAGTTAATCGTACTTGATAGGACCTTAGAAACATCCCGACGTCTCATACTTCTTCTTAACGAGATACGATATCTCTAACAGTGACGTATGCGGATTCCCTAAGCACGGTATCAACATCTTCGGAATTGCCAGCGAGAACTACTTCGATAACGTTAGCCCATTCGAATGATCTATCGGAGGAACATATGTAACTCAGTAGCAACTACGATTTAAATGCTTTCAATGTAATAGTAATAGTTACACAGTAGTTGTATAATATTATATACTAAATCATTATATTATAATCTCAAAAAATTTTGTTCATTTGTTTGATGTCATTGTTTCACTCACAGGGATGATTTATTAGATAAATCGAATTAAATGAAATTCTTCTTCAAAACTTTACACACACACACATTGAATTGGAAAATATTTGATATTAAACGTTTATTAATACGTTTAAGTTAAATTTTATTATATAAGAGAAATAACGATGTCGTATAAGACGTGACGTTTTAGAGGGTAAATGTTAGGAAAACGGGAAGGGTTGTGGGTAGTGGTGATGGTGGTGGTGATGGTGGTGGTGATGGTGGTGGTGGGAAGGATAAGAGAGAATGGTCTGGCAAATTCGCTCCTATCTAACGAGTGTGTATATCATAGAGAGTAGTAGGAAGGTAGGATAAGTGACGGGGGTGAGGGGGTATGTTTTTTTAGGACGACAAAGTACTCCACCTCTTCTATCTGGCACGAGAAGCAAGGTTGCTCTGAAACGTTGAAGGGGGATCGAAGTGTGATGCGGTGTTCCTCTCTTATGCACTACGAGAAATGTTAGGAGGATTGGTACGAGTGCTTTTTGGCTGAATGAGGGAGTACAGGGGAAGGTTAGAGGAAGGTAGGGGTAGGGGATGAATATGGGGTATGGGGAAAATATACAGGAGAACCATGCGAAAGAGAAGGATGGGAATATAACATCTATGTAGATGTCGGTTGTTAACAATGAAATATTGACCATTTTCGAAGCCACAGTCGAGCAGGAATCTCACGGGATGCAAAAGGGCCTCCGTTATGCTTATGATATTAACGCGTTAACTGCCGCTCGTTTCCTGCGGTCAGTTCGAAACATTAGCGTACGTAGCCCGCGGGACAACGCGTTACGATTTTGCGGTCACGCGTGGTAATCAACTCGAGTGGTTCTATACTTTCCTTTATTCTTATACGAAAATTATGATTAAACGATTATTATTATTATTAAGTTCGAGAAAATGCATTCCAATCTTATATCTATGTGTTATATCCTATTATACTTATTAATTAGATTTTCTCTTAGACAATTGGAATTAGAAAATGTAAAAGATGATATTTATATTGCACTATTTAATAAATTTATTTTTTATTATTAAATAATATCGATTTTAAATATAAAACTTTAATATTGAATTATTTTATAATAATTAGAAATATGATTAATTAATATTTTAATGAGTAGTTGTAATATGTAATTACATTCACGTGAGTAAATATCCTCCTCTAAGTTCATGATTATTAATGATACGTAATGAATGATTTAAATGGTAGTTAGTAGTGTTCCCCTTCGATCGAAATAAATGCAGTTTGCGTGAAGACGATTAACGATTCCATACGATATATGAAAACGACACCATCGGTCTACGTATCCGTATTTTGCTCGGGTTTTAGAAAGATATACAGGTTAGCAACAAACACACCCATACACGAGATAGAAAGTGTGAGAGAGTGAGGAATTTGAGTATCGTCCACTCTCCGCCAAGTTTCATATTTCCTCGAGTGTTCCGACAGAAATACGAAGCCCATCGGATAGAATGAGGTGTAGGGGGTTGAAGTGGATGCTGAACATTCGCCAATTGCATTAAACGTTTAGTCAAACAAGTAACATCGGAAGAATACGACACACTTAAAACAATAGATAAAAACGATAATAAATATTTTTATTTCCCCTCCACACCTTACCTACCTACCTACCTACCTACCTACCTACCTACCTATCTACCTACTTAACCCCTTGGTTACTCGATTAATAATCGTATTATTTAACGATCATAATATTTGCGAAATAAAATGGGGGGGGGGGGTGGAAAATCACGTACTAACCAAAATTCAATTCGCGTGCTCGTTGAGAAGATAGAAAATCCATTAATCGGGCCACCACGACGACACGTGCTTCTCCATAAATTGCGTACTACTGTAGAAACGGTACGACGGTGAGGGTGTGTGTGAGAGAGAGTGAGAGAAAGGGCAGTTTAAACACAGCAAAGGGTTGGTAGGCACGTTACTGGCGAGTAGTAGTCAAGCTGTTAGAGATGGTGATGGTGGTAGTGTGATGTTGCTGCTGGTGGTGCTACTGCTGCTGCTGTTACTACTACTGCCGGTGTGTTTCTACTAGGCACGAGTTGGGATAGGTCGGCTTTATCCCGGAAGCCAAGCTCGTACCTTCCGACTGGAAGTTAATTCGTGCCTCGATTTAACCGCCGGAAAATCCATCGACCGATCACCCCATAATACGCTACCCGTTCGCAACAGGATGGAAATCATCGAGAGAATAAGAGAGAGAGAGAGAGAAAGAGAGATGAAGGTGGAAGGGAGGGAAGGGTGGGGTGGGTCTTTGCGTATATGACTCACACATTAACTCTTACCACCCTTACAAAGCCCTCACTCCAAACCCTCTGACCCAACCAACTTTCCGTTTCTCCTTCGTCCCCCTACAACCCCCAAGCCACCCCTCACTACCGCGTCACCTTTCTATCACCCTGTTATTGTTGTTGTTGTTGTTGTTATTACATATTACTGGTATTGCTATTGCTATTTCTGTTCCTATTACTAGCTCGATGCTAGTGTTGTTGTTGCTGCTGCTGGTGCTATTGCTGCTAGGGTGGTTCGTCGATTAAGCATAATAATTAATTAATACTGCGAATCCCGAAGGCTAACGTCGAGCTCGTCTCTACCCACAGGCACCAACTACCTCTCTCTGTCTCTCTCTCTCTCTCTCTCTGTCTCTCTGTCTCTCTCTATTTCTCTCGTGTGTGTGTGTGTGTGTGTGTGTGTGTGTGTGTGTGTGTGTATTAGGGGATGGAAACTGCAGAACGTTTCTCTGCCGTCGACGGTTTATACGTGCCTTGCGTTAATGCCAATTTAACGTCTTTCGTTGAATCGCTCGTTGGTTAAAGCATTTTAGAACGCATTGTAAATGGTAATCATGCTTGCGTACCACCGGTCCCTCTTCCCCCATCAGCCACGATCATCATCGACGATCATTCTTTCGTAAAAAAAAGATCGTGAATAGTTATTTGCTTCTTATTTTTTAATTACTTTTAATATATATATATATATATATATATATACATATTTTATTTCTTTTATATTATAATATATTATTACGCGTACTTTTTATATTTTATTTATATATTTTATTTCTATTAGAATTTCGTCGTGTGATAACGAGAGTGAAACAAATAAAAAGAAATAATAATCGATTCTCGACGAGTTGTAATCAATTAAAAACAATTCTCTCTCTCTCTCTATTCTCGTTTATTTTCTCTTTCGAAGTTATTTTCAAAGCAGTGTTTATTATCGTTTCCGTGAGATACTTCATCGTCGTCGTTGTCGTTGTCGTCGTAATCGAAGCCATTTTTACGGTCAAGCACGATATGGGGGTGGGGGGTTGTGGCTTGCACTAGAGTTGGAAAAAAGAAAAGGGAAAAAAAAGTTTTTCTTCAAAAGTTATCCAGAACTGTATGGGATAAAGTAGTAACATGAGTGAAAAGGGGCGTAGGAGGGGGAGGGGGTGGGAGAGAGGTTTAAGGGTAGAGAGAAAGAAAGAGAAAAGAAAAAAAATTGGTCGCTTACCAACAACGCTTAATGAAATAACTACGTTCGCTAGAAAATAGGTGGGTTGAGGTGAAAAAAAAGTGAAGGGGGAAGGGCTATGGGATAAGAAGGAAAGGGGAAAATGCAAGAAGTTTGAAAGTCACGATCATTTCTCTTTCATTCTTTCTTCCTTACTTGCTTGCTTGCATTCTAGACGTAAGAAAAAGAAAAAAGAAAAGAAAAAAACTAAAAGATATGGAAAAAGGGGAGGAAAGTTACGTTAAAAGAATCGGAATGGCAGGTAGGGAGGCAGGGAGGGAGGCAGGGAAGAAACTGGTGCACGATCGTTACCAACATTTCTAGGAAATAGCCGATTTCTCGAAAACCCTGCTGCTTTTATCCCCCGATCTTCTCCTTTATATCTCTCGATGTAATCTGTCGTTCCTTCGTTCGTTTCTTTTATCCATTCGTTTGTTTTTTGTTTGTTTGTTTGTTTTTTGCTTGTTTGTTCTATCTTTTTCTTTTTCTTTCCTTTATCGAAATTAGATTTCACCGTGAACGCGATTTTCTAACAGTAAACCAGCCCCCTGTTCTTTTTAAAATTGCATATCCGAAAAGAAAAGGCTCGCACGATGGAAATGAGAATATGGGAGAAGAATATGTGGGGGAAAAGGAGAAAAAGTTGTTAAAAAAGTTTCACGTGGAGGACGACCACCAACCAACCACCCACTCCCCCGTTCCTCTCTCCTTTTCAAAATAAAGGAAAACATTTCCTACTCGCCAGCCCCCCCAACTCCCTTCTTCAACCCACCCCTTGAGTAAAATGTCTCGTTTTCTTTTTTCTCTTTTTGTTCTTTTTTTTTCTTCACTATTATTTTCATTTCACGCGTAGCAAATCCGAAAAACGATTTCGAATTCAAATCGGGAAAATTGGAAATCGTCATCTCGTTTAAAATTCTACTTTGTGTATCTCGATTATCGATTATCGTCGATATCGACTCGACAATTTAATCGAGTGATAAATAAAGTGTGAGTGTCGTAGGAAAATAAATAAAAAAAGAAAAATGAAAGGAAAAACGTGAAACGAAAATCATAGAATTTATTCGCGCGAGGGGCATCATATATTTCGGTACGTTCAAATCGGGTATCACATACTCTTATAACATTTCGATAACGTTAAATGCAATTCATATACACATACATACATACATACATACACGCGTGCGCATATCCCTCTACGCGCATATATACACACCATTTATATAAAATATTATACACGTAACGGAATTAAAGTCCCACTAGAAACGTTGCCGTAGATATTATCTCACTTGGACGTACGTTTGATTGTATGAAAAAATCGGCATAGACCAATGACGATCATTCGTTTGAAAGTATCGTTCAAAATTGTCTGGTTTAACTCGATACATATTATATATATATATACCTACCTATACATATTCATAAAAAGTTTACAAAAACAGTTTTGAACGATTCATCGACACGCGAATCACGTTGAATCAAACTTGAATGTTTGCTACTGTTTCTACTGTTCCTGTTAGTCTCGTTTCCCATACCTCCCTTTCCCCTCAACTACCCCCTTATACCCCCCTCGATCTCGTCGACTATAATCACTGATATTATTGTTCGAGTGTTGTATGCCAATGAAATAGGGTTTTGCTTTCAATTTGATTGAAAACTTTTCTGCTATCATGTCCTCTATCAGAATGTTTATGCAATTTTTCTTCAATCCTCTTTTTTAATGTATCATCTATTTCTCTCTCTTTCTATTGCTATTCCCTTTTATATCCTACTCGATGAGAATCCATTTGTTAACATATTTTTATGTATATATATATATATATATATATATATGCAAACCCAATCCCCTTTCTCCCTACCATAACGCTTTTCATCGCATATTCTCGTTAATATATATAAAAAATAACATTGCAACGTTATTGTGTTTTATTTGTTCGATATAAATGCATTCATATAAAAAAAAACATGGATTAATTGATAAAATAACGAAATTGATCGAGTTTATCACTTGTTTTGAACGAAAAGAGAAAAACAAAAAAACAAAAAAGAAACAGAAACTGGTATGAAAATTAATAGAATTTAGAAATATTTTGTATTTCCCATATATTAATGTAAACGTATATTTCCGTCGCGAAATTGATTGCATTAAAGGTTAAATAAAAGAAAAGAAAAGAAAAAAATGAAAATAATCGAAGCTTTAGTGAGGGAAATGAGTCGCGAGTAATGAAAAGAATTATTGCATCGTGGGTTGTGTATATTCGCACGTTTACGTATGGGTTTTATAAATCGAGAAAAAAAAAATGGTAGAAAGTTTTCGAGTATGCATTTAGAGTATTTTAACGATCGTTAGCATCAGAGTAAAGAAAGAAATCATGCGAGAGAAAGAGAGAGAAAGAGGAGGGAATGCTTATGCGTGCAAAAATTTGTCGGTTGGAAAGTAATCGAGGTACCGTAAGATAAAAAAAAATGTAAAAAAAAAATCATTGCAACCGTTATGGAAATAAGAAAAATCTTGTTTTATCCTATCTATCTATATATCTTTCTCTTTTTCTTTTGTTGTTGTTGTTGCAGTTGCAGTTGCTCGTTATATGCACCACTCGAGTATTGTATTATTAAACATAAACCGAATTGTTTTAACCGAGAGGGAAATAGAAAGAAAAAGAGTTGCCTGGCTACGATCGCAAAAGTGAATTCCACGGAGAATTAAGTTATCCTGTCTATCTGTCTGTCTCTTTTTATCTTTCTTTCTATCTTACTTTATTTCTATCTCTCTCTCTCTCTCTCCCTCTTTTACAGCAATTTTGCGATACTCGCTAACGGTAACGATCATTTGCGTGATAATAACAAATTACTCGGTGAAACTCATTCACTCGGTTAGACTTTGCAAGAAACACCCTTTTATAAAGAGAGAGAGAGAGAGAGAGAGAGAGAGATAGAGATAAAGATAGATAGATAAAGATAATGCAAGAGGGAGAGAGATAGAGATAGAATTATACAAACTTAACTTTCTCCAATTTTACATTCTCGAGATTTCTCTTACTCCTACCGTTTCTTGATTATTTCATACGATTGTTTCTACAATTTCTCGAGTATAATAATTAAAAAAAAAATGATAGATTAATATATACAAAAAATAATAATAAAAAACAAATAGAAATGAATCATATCTTTACGTATATAATTGAAATGAATTCGAATATAATTTGATCCGAAAAAGGAACGAAAGAAAGAACGAAAGAAAGAATAAGAAAGAGGGAAAATACTTACTTGTTGTCTTTCAAGACAGATAGCAGAAAAAAAATTACGCGAACATATTTGTTGTTGGTTGATAATAATGTACAAGATATAAAAAAACAAAAAAAGCAATGAAAAGAAAAGAAAAGAAAAGACAAGACAAGAAAAGAAAATCCATGCCCATTAGGTAGGTAAAATTAATTTAAAGAGAACTTTACGAGATAATAAATGTAGATAGGATGGCAAGGGTGAGGGCAAGGGTGAGGGCAAGGGTGAGAGGGTGGGTTGTTCGGATAGGTGGAGTTTGAGTAGCGATCCGCAAATAACAACCATCGTAGGTCGTTTGCTGGTTACGAGTAAGAATCTGACGACAAACTGAGGAAGAAAACGGTCGATCGTTAGACGAGTTACGAGCAACTACCTAGCTACCTAGCTACCTAGCTAGTTACTTTTACTTTTACTTATATCCATCATCGATTTTTCCACCTGTATATTGCAACGTATTCATTCATTCTAGCGTATATTTTAGAAAACAAAAAACAAAACAAAAAAAGAAGCGAACGGTACGAGTTGAAGCTGGTATCTATAGTAAAATTTCATACAGGTGAATGTAAACGAGACACGATGATGAACTGGGGAAGGGTAAAGGTAAGGGGGAATAATGGGGGATGCATACTTTTATGCAACACGTTAATTATCGATCTACGAATAAAATGTAAACTCTTGACGAGCTTGGAAAGATGATTTTTGTTCGTTGTAATTGTTAGGATTAAATGGTGTCATGGATGCATGCGTGCATACACGGCCGGCGTATGCACGGCACGGCACGCATGCATGCCTGACTGCCTGGCTGCCTGCCTGTATGCATGCATGGTTGGTTGGTCGGATGGATGAGTTCGATGAGTTGAATGAGTAGTTTGGATGGATTGTTGGATAGATGGATGAGTTGGTACGTTAATGCAAATGGTGATTAAAAAGGTAGGATATGTATTTACCTATACCTGTATCGTTTCGAATAATATAACAAACTTTTCGATAGGACAGATTTTGTATGTATGTATGTATGTGTGTGTGTGTGTACGTAGGAGATCGTCCATTAATACGCATCAATTAAATACTCGACGTGCAACGACGAACATAATCGCACGAACGAAATGAAACGAACGATAATAGTAGTAGTAGTAGTTGTAGTAGTAGTAGTAGGAGGAGGAGGAGGAGGAGGAGGAGGAGAAGGAGAAGGATCGACGAGGGTGGGAGAGAAGGGGGTGGGAAAATCGATCGATTGGCCTTTTCAAAATTGTTAATTGTGAATTTAAAGTATGGCAATGTGATACTAATGACGTAGGAGAAAAATAACTAAATGGGTATTAAAGAGTAGTCCTTTTGAGTGGAAAAGCAATCATTATAGATATTCGAGACCAAAATGTGAATATCAATCTACCTTTATGTAAATATATATATATACATACACTGATACTTTCGATATATAATTATAT
Source organism: Polistes canadensis (assembly GCF_001313835.1). Taxonomy (NCBI): domain Eukaryota; kingdom Metazoa; phylum Arthropoda; class Insecta; order Hymenoptera; family Vespidae; genus Polistes; species Polistes canadensis. Next base: position 53,453 of record NW_014569626.1, read on the forward strand.
TTGAACATCGAAAATACGATCTAATCGATTAACGTCGCTTTTATTATCATGAATTTCCAAATAGGAATACTGTAAAGCATTGCATTTATATATATATGTATGTACTTAACATATTTCTCTATCACGTGGATCATTTTTGGTATACGGTGAAATTCATTTCCACGTGTAATTTTTCTTCGTCAAAGGATAAATATATGAAGGATAATTGTCGATATGATTTTTTTGTACACGTTCTCTGATCTAACGTTTGAAATATTTTTCATAAATTAGTACAGTTCTTTTAACACAGGGATTTTATCAAAGTTAAATGCTTGATTCTGATATATTTGAGAGGATGTTAATTAAATAATAATATAATAATCGATGTGTTCCAACCGATATCACATTAAATAAAAATGAAGGACCGTCTGTCTCGTCGTTCGTATCTTCGCTTTTCTTAAAATCAATCTAAAATATAGAAAATGTTTGTCAGGTTTGAAATTGCATTGAGTACGGAGAGATTCTCCAGAGAGTGAGAGAGGGAAAAAGAAAAAAAGTTGGAAGAAGGAAGACTTAATACCGGTTGGAAATCTTTCGACGCTGGCTCGATTCAACCCTTACGAAGAAGAAGAAGAAGAAAAAGCTAGGGGGTGGGAAAGAGGATGGGGAACGGGAACGGGAACGGAACGGGGACAGAACAGGGGAGGTAAAAAAAAAAGGAAAGAAAGAATAAAGAAGGAGGCCAAGGTAATTAGTATGTGAAGCACGACGCGAGAAAGCACCGTTGGTACCATCCACTGGTGATGGTGGTAGTGATGGTGGTGGTACTCTTTGCTCTTAAACGAAGTAGCTACTCGTGATTTATCTGAAAAGCGGTGCTGGTGTCATTAAGTCGTAAAGAAAAAAGTAGAAAAAGTAGAAGCAGAAGTAAAAGTATAGAAGCAGAAGAAGAAGAAGAAGAAGAAGAAGAAGAAGAAGAGATAGAAAGAAAGAAAGAAAGAGTAGAGTAGAGTAGAGTAGAGAGAGAGAAAACTCGAGTTTCCTTCCGTAGTTAATTTAGAAAGCGAACTAAACGAGCGATCCGCCGTAATTCGAGACTAATTCCAGTACAAGCATCCTAGCTAGCTTGGTTTTGAGCTTGCACGCTTTTCTACGAGCATTTAAACCCAACCAACCAATCCTCCGCATCTCCTCACCACCAACCCCCGTCCAATCTCTCTTCCTCCTGGAGTTCTCTTCTCTTATCCCGGGGTCCTGTTTCTATCGGACAAAAGGGATTCACCGTGAAACTGGGATCCCTTCGAATGGAACATCTTAAAAGGATATAAATAAGGGTTGAAAAAAGAACAAAACTGAACAAATAAAAAAAAAAGAAAGATAGACAGGGAGGAGAGAGAGAGAGAGAGAGAGAGAGAGAGAGAGAGAGAGAGAGAGAGAGAGAGAGAGAATTTAAGGAAAATATCGGCGAATTTACGCAGGCGACATTTCTAGGGTGTAAAGGAAAGAGAGAAAGATAGAGAGAGAGAATGAGAGGTCACGTGAGCCATCGTATTTGGGTTGAGAGGGAAACCCGACAAATATGACGAGAAAAGCTGAAAAAGGAGGTGAAGTTAGGTAGGCTGGGTTAGGGGTGGAGAAGGGGATGAAGGAGTGGTGGTTGGTAGAGGGTTGACTGCACAAGAGGAAATCCGCTTTCGCGATCGCATAACGGCAAACTCTGCTTTCCCTTACGGCACGGTTGGAAGGGGTTTGGGGGTGGGGGAGAGGAAGAAATGACGTGTGGACGAAGAGAAAAAGGGGATGGGCTGAAATAGTAGAACAAGAATGAGAAGAAGTAGAAGTAGAAGTAGAAGAGGAGGAGGAGGAGGAGGAGAATTGAAATGAGAATAGGAGAGAGACGGATAGTTAAGTTTGGTTGCGTCAACCCTAACGAGGGACAAACTCGAAAGGAACAGAGAAAATCCCAGCTAAGATATTCCTTTAGGATAAGACGTGAAGTAGAATGGGGTGGGAAAGAAGGGAGGAAGAAGAAGAAGAAGAAGAAGAAGAAGAAGAAGAACTTATCTAAGAATCCTTCGCGCGAATCGTCCACGCGGTTTTCCCTTATCTACGAGTTGGCACCGAACCAACTCTATTTCATTCTTCCCTATCTTCATCTCTCTTTGCTTCTATTTTTTTTCTTTTTTTAACGTAAAGGAATCAAAAGAAGAAGACAAAAAATAGAGTGAGAGAGAGAAGGAATTTTTATCCTAGTCCCAACCCGTTTCCTTCTTTATTTTTCAACCCCTTTTCTTTTTTACCGAACTCTGAATTTTTCCCATCCCGGCTCTCCCCTCTCCTTCTGCTACTTTTTTTTCCTTCTTCTTCTTTTTACAACTTTATCTTTCAACTCTTTATTTTATACTTCGCGTATCCACGTGGACATCCCTCTCTTTGCCACGCTCGTGTTTAAATTTAAATTACGCTAATTATTCTTACACGCTGCGTTGTTATCCCTCACTTTACGTGTATATATATATATATATATATATATATATATATATATATATATATATATTCATGCATTTACACGAATACGCGTTAAATATACATGTGCGTGTTACTTTCCCCCTTTTAGCTTTCTCTCTTTTGTAAGAGAAGACATTCATTGGAGAATTGTAGAAGTTTGGTGAAATGAAAACGGGTATGGTGTTTGGGTGTAAAATCGAAGACGTGCTGTTAACCCTGCTCCTGCAGTTGCTGTTGCTGCTGGTGCTGCTGGTACTACTACTGTTTCGCGGTTAGGCAAAGCCCGTTAACGTACGGATATTATTATCATTATCGAATATCGAGAGGTAATAAGCGTCTTTGGTTAATATCCGCTTTGCAGAAACAACCCAACGTCGATTTATCCCTCTCGTTCTCTCTCAAACCAACCAACCACACCTTCCATTCCACTCTTCTCTCCTTCAACCACCCACCCACCCTTTTCTCTTCCACCTTCTCCTCCTCCTGGTGCTCCTTTATCTTTCTCTCTGTCGGATATACCAACGTGTTAACGGCGATCGAATTTGCATTGTAAAGTGGTAGGAAAACGCCTTGGATATTGTCAGCCGTTATTAGCTCGGAACGTGCTTATAAGCTAACGAGAAGCTTGAGATTAAAAGGAAAATAGATATATATATATATATAAGAGAAAGTGTGTGTGTATGAGTGAGAAGATAAGTGATAATCTCATTTCCAACAACCGTTGATTAGAAAATATATATAGATATTTTCAAATGTAATGTTAAATTTCTGCGCCTAAAGATAATCATTTAACCGATCCTTTCGTAAAAACAACTTTTCCAAGGGAATATCTCTAGCACGTAAATTTGTTCGTATAAATCATCATCATTGTAATAGCTCGTATTCGTATTATTGGTATGTAAATAATGAATGCATTAAATAGAAATTTCATAAAAGAAAGGTTTTTTCTAGGATGAATAGTATCGTTTCTCTGTTAGAGAACTTTATTATATTTTACGTATGATTATGCATGTTTTCGAAATAGAAAGAGAGAGAGAGAGAGAATTTATACGAAGTTTATAAGTAATATCATTCGGAAATATATAACCCCCACCTCCCCTTGTTGTTAACCGGACGAAATACAAGTTAACTCGTCACGGTGATTTAATTTATCTCTATCGTTGATTAAACAGTCAATATTAACGATTCATTAATTTTCATTTTCAAATCGAAATTCTCTTGATACATTACGTTATATTATACCGAACGTTCAATAATATTTTTCGGGAGCGGTGGGATGGGAAGGGGGAGTTTTAATTTGTAAAACGTTTATGTCACCTAATATGTGCTTCGTATTTTTCTCTTTTTCATTCTTTCTTTTTTTGTTGTTGATATTTTAGTGCATTTATGCAATCCAAATATCGGTCACTCGTAACGAGAATTCATTGCCATCGAAAAACGATTAAAACAATTATCGTAAACAATTACATTATATTATAATAACAAGAATTATGAACGATGAGTTTTTTTTTTATATAGTATATCAAGTAAAGTAATTTATCTGGAATGTTTTCTTTTTTTTGGGGGAAGGCGAAAAAAAAGAAAGGTTAAAGAATTGAAAAAGAAAGATGATGGTGGTCTACGGGTGAGATCGGTTTTCAGGATTCGCTTGGAATGCATCGAGACACGCGATACCTATCGATTACGAATTTCGTGGTTCGATGTCTCTCGCGAACGAATTATACGCTTGAACGAACTCACGCCGCAACCCTCCTTCCACCCACCCTTCTTCTTCCGTTATCCCTTTCCTTTCTCCCTTCATTCACTCGATCTATTTATTTCTCTTGCCAAACAACCCTCTTTCATTTTATTTCGTAGGTGTTACGCGTTTATCGTTTATGTGTTTGTCAGATTTGTATGTGTGCATGTGTGCGTAAGTTTTCTTCATGGGCAAATCGACACTCGAGATCGAACAGGGTCGTTCGATCAATTGTTCCTTCCTTCTTTCATTCTTTTTATCTTACTTTCTTTCTATCTTTGTTACTGGTTGGTTGGTTGGTTGGTTGGTTGGTTGCTTGCTTGCTTGCTTGATTCCCTTCCTTTCCCTTTCCCTTCCTTTCTCTTCCCTTCCTTTAGGAGAAAAATGAGCCGGCTGACGCTACCTAGTACCCAAGACAACCTGGAATAACCTGTTGAGCCTTCTGTTTGACACTTTCGACTAGCGATACAACTACTTTACTTCATTCGTAAATGGACTCGCAACAACACGTGTAATCGGCTAGTATTATATATTTTTTTGTTTTTTGTTTTTTATTCATCTCCGTATATATTTTGTCAAAGAACAATAATACGAACGGAAATTATTTTAAACAAATTTGGAATAATAACCCAATCAAAATTAGGATTCATTATTTTTTGAGGATAGATTTTCTTTTTATTTTTTTCTTTTAAAATAGGAAACTAAAAACATTAGAAAACAAAACACACATACACACACGATAAATTGAATCCGTTCGAAGCGGCGTATTTATTTGTTCACTCGAGTATAAGTTACAACACAGAACGGTGGGGTCGGATGGAGAGTATTGTTTCTACCGAACGAACAAACACACGTAAAAAAACATATTACACGCGTAAACGTAATACACACACACACACACAGAGAGCTGGAAACTATAAAAAGCGTGGCGTTAGAACAAAAACGGAAAAAAGGAGAAAAAAATTAAAAAAAAAACAAAAAAAAGGCGATCTCGCAATTACGCTAGGCAGTTTCCTTCGTCACCCCTTCCTACCACCCTTCTCCCATCTCATCCCCCCACTTGTGGACGCCCCCTCATCGGGGTCAAGAGTGCGCTCGAATATTTTTCGACGAGGCGCTGCGCTCTTTTTAATATCTGGTTAGTCGTATTTCGTAGCTTGAGTTATTTAGTCATCCACGCTCATTTCGTGAAATAAAGAGAGGAGGATGAGGGGGATGGGGGATAGACCACGAACCGAGAAACTACGGAAAACTATGACAGGAATTTTTTCGCTTTATTGTCTTGTCAAGAATGAAATGACCACCGCAAACCTCTATTCATTTTTCAAACTTATTATTTCTATCAGTATTAATGGACAACGTCCGAAAATCTTTCCACCGAATATTTCATCATAGAATTATATTATAAATGAAATAGTTGTTTTATTTCGCGATAGGAACAAAAAAAAATAAAAAATATTGATACGTGATTTCGGATTATTCGTAGTAGATCAACGTTGAGAACAAGTTTCATTATCACGATGTATGTTATAACACACATTATCCTTTTTATTTTTTTATATTAAAAAAGAAAAAAAGAAAAAGTAGGTTCAAAGAAATAGTTTCGGGGTAGGATAGGATAATATCGAGAGTTGTAAAATAGTCCATCGTTACCGGTGGCACGCGAAAACGCGTTGCGTTATCGAATTCCATAAATTCCGGTCTTATTACCTTCGTAACCCGAAAAAGGCCACCAGCATGGTTTCTAACGAATTAGTAAAACTAATTTTCAACTTTCGACTAATAAGTTAGATAGAAAGAAAAACATCCTGTCATAAAACGAGAGAGAAAAGTGAATAAGGGGCAGGAAGGGGGTGGAAAATAGAGAGAAAGTTGAATACGCGTAAGTAATGGTGTGTAATAGAAGATATAATACATTCTTAGGGTATATATATATACTTGGATAGACGATCTGGCACACGACTGGTATTAAATATTTCATTTCGCGTTCACCGGGGACTATAGACAGAGAAAGAAGAACTACTCGGCACGCGTTGGCATAATTTTCCGCGAGTACAACGATACGTTTCGATCGAAGATAATATTACGGTGTAAAAATGAACGGCAGGAAGAAAAATGGTGCTGAATTACCTGCTACTTTTGACTTCAGAGTCGTTTAATACTACAACTCCAACCAACCACACACACAGCACACTTTTCTTTTTCTTTTTCTTATTACACCTTTTCTTTCTTTCTTTCTTTCTTTCTTTCTTTCTTTTCGTCCCTTCTTCCATTTCTTGTTCTTGTTCTTTTTTCGCGCGACCCTTTTCCCAGCATTTTCCAACTCTCTCTCTCTCTCTCTCTCTCTCTCTCTCTCTCTCTCTCTCTCATAGTTTCTTTCTTCGCTTAGTACCATTTCGAGAGTTTCATTAGTGACGTTGAAACATCGTACGACCAACTCTCGAGTAGTCTTTTTCGACGTTTTATGCACGCCAACTTTACAACGTGTAACGTTTACAACCCCTCTCTAAAGCCCTCTATCCCCACCCTTTCACCAACACCTAACTCTCAACCTCAAACAACCCCGACCAACCTTACTCTTCTCATTTACAATTAAACCTTCTAACTTCTCCCTATTATTTTATATTCATTTTCCTAACTTGTGTATTCTTCTAGTTTTTTATTACCAATATTTCCCATCATCCTCCGTCCCCCCCCCTCCCCCTTCAACCATAAACTTATGTATTATTCAGGAGAAATGTTTTCCTATCTTGGAAGAAACTCGTTAATTAATAATAACATTTATTTGTTTCTTGTTTGTACTTTTTAATAGACAAAAAAAAACACGAATAAAATGCAAACAGTGATTTTTCTCTGTTCGCTTTATTATCGTCTTTTTATCCTATTCCTTTTTTCTTTTAACGGGGGGAGGGGTAGTTAGTCGAGGGTGGGTAAATAGATCGCAGCGAATTAGTCAGTGGAGGGAAAGAAAATTTCAGCTAGGAAATGAACCCAACGAGAATGAGTTGGAGAGAAAAAAAAATAAAAAGGATAGTAGGATGATGCTGAACACTGACCTAGAACTCCGAACAGCGTGAAGAGAATCCTCCAGCTGATCCTCGCCACTGCCATGATTCTTTTTCTTCTTTTTCTTCTTTTTCTTCTTTCTCTTCTTTTTCTTCTTAATTCCTTTCTTCCTTTCTCCTCTTCTTTTTCTTCTTTTTTTTTTTGTTTACTCACCACCGGTTTGCTATTTCTTTTTTAGCGTTATAATTTTCTTCTTTCTTTTCTTTTTTACGAGAAACTTCAATAATCACAGAAAAATATAATTTCGAATTGGTTGGCAACTTTGTTTGTCAATCAAAGTATCGAAAAGATTTTCATCCCTACCACCACCACCCCATTCCTCTTGTTTGATACAGTCGATTAAAATCTTACACTTTTTTTACTCGTACACATAGAGAGGGGTTAACGTTTTATCCGGAAATAAAATGAAATGATATTTGTTCGAGAAGATTGTTGGATGTTATCGAAAGATTATTTCTAATCTGATGCATCGTGTTTATTTAGGATACGTATATTATTAAAAAAGAAAGAAAGAAAAAAAGAACAAACAAGAAAACAAAATGATATATAGAAATTTTGTCGCACGTTTTAACACACTTCACGACACCTTGGCAATTATTCTCTACTTTCCTTTTTTCCTCTCTCTCTCTCTCTCTCTCTTAATTATCTTTTTCTTTTCCTTTTTTCTTTTCCCCCGACGTGTTGCACTAGAAACCTGAAGCCATTAGATTTAATAATAATCACTGAATCATCTTTATCACTCGCGTTTTAATAATAATCGTTCGAACATTATTTTTCATAATCACGATGAATGTGTGTGTGTGTGTGTGTGTAAACTTTTGCCTTTTTTTCGTGTTATTACTATTATTATTATTAATTTATGTGAATTTTAAATTATTACTAAATTTGCACGTCCTCACACCCCCTTTCTTCTCCCTCTTCTCTTCTTCCTCCTCCTCCTCCTCCTTCTATTTTTATTATTTTTATTTAAAAATTAATACATTTACGAATAATTACTCTCGTGACTCGTTTGAAATGACAAAAAAAGGGGGGTTGAAGAAAACAATTATATATATATATAATTTTGGTTGAATTTTTCGTATTGGAGATGACGCGCGCGCGCGCGCGCACGAGCGCGGAAAAGTTAAAAAGCCCTTTTGTATCGAAAGGGAAGAAGAAAAAGCTCGAAGGTGTCACTTCGATAGTCGGCGGTTAAGTGCGAGCGTGGAAGCTTCGACGTGGATTCTGCGTTGTGTACGAGACGAGGAAACTAAGAGTTACAGGGTGTCGGAGTGAGAAGGAAAATCGGGAAAGGAGGAGGAAGAGGAGGAAGGAGGAATAAAAGGGAAGGGGTGGTTGTGGTACGCGCATGCCTCTGGGGTTAAACTTCCAATCGTGGATTCGCAAGCTCGCGGGCTTATTCACCGTTCTACCTTTACGGCATACGCATCGTTACAATACTCCTTGTTTTTTATTTTATATTATTATTTTTTATATTTATTAATATTTTATTATTATTATTATTATTTCTTTGTGTAATTAATGGTCACTTTTTATTTTTTATCTTATTTCCTTTTTTTTTCTTTTTTCTTTTCCTTTCTTTTCTTTTCTTATTGTAATATATATATTTTTACTTGATTTATATTTTCGTTATAATAACGTACGATAGCTTCGGGGAATTTCTTTTTCTCGTTATTCATTTTGTGTTTTGTTTTGTTTTGTTTTTCTTTTTTACTTTTTACTTTTTACTTTTTCTTTAAAATTACTTACTTGCCCGAAGCCGTTCGTTCCACCTTCTCTCCTCCTCCTCCTCCTCCTCCCCCTTCCCACCTCCTCATTGAAAGAGAACGTAAACTGCGTCTGGCAGGTTAGCACGAGAATCATTTTACATCGTCTGGAGTTGATCGACGATTTAAAGCATCGAAAGAGAGGATTTTGAAAAATTTAATTTCGTTCAAACTCAGCCATATCAGAAAAAGAAAGAAAGAAAGAGAGAGAGAGAGAGAGAGAGAGATTTTAAGTTCGAAAGTATCAACGATCGAGTATCGACAGAAAGAGAATAATTTCAATCTCAGTAGTTTTTATTCCCTTTTCTTTTTTTTTTGTCTAAACCAAAACTCGTTAGAATTAAATTCCGTTAAACGTAACTAAATAAATAAATAAATTCTCGTATCATTTATAAGACTCGTATCTTCATTTTTATGCAATCAAAATGAGTTTATTATATTTTTGACCATAGGTACCACACCAGAAGTTAGAAAAGAAAAGAATAAAGAAATAAGAAAATAGATAAAAATAAAATTCTGACTAAATCATAGACATTTTCTCTTACGAATGTATGATATTTCGATCGACGTTATGCGATTTTCTATCGAAACTTTCGACATCGAATCTATCACAGTCTTTGATAGTAAGATCGATCGACCCCTCTCGGCACTCTATTCCCAGATTCACTTTTCCCCGTTCCAACCCTCTCCCACCCCTTCTCTCTCTCTCTCTCTCTCTTTAAGCAGCACATTTCGCACGTACGCAAGTCAGACAGACAACCAGACAGACAGACACAGAGAGTGGGGAATGAGGAAAAGTGGAATGAAGGGAAGGTCCTGTAGGGTCTTGGGCAAGTTACGATATTTCAAGCAGGGCGGAACAATGGCCGAGCTTAGTACGGGCAGCAGTATCTAATGGGTTTCTTAACGTAGTGGGTGTCAGCGTTTCCATGTCGTGCGACAACCATTAATATGCCTACCGGGCCGTGCAACGAGCATGGGCTCCATGCTACCGTGAAATACTAGCATACATTCCATACTGACACTTTCCTACCGTTTCCAGTCCCGTGTCACATCTACGTAAGAGTTCAGATCCTCGAATACTATACTTACTATACCCATTGTTTTCAATTCCAAACATTCAAAAAACTGCTCTTCTTTTACATATATATATATATATATATATATATATAATATAATACTTGTATACATTTCACGTGTGTAAAAATGTCATTCAGTGAATGCACGTGAATTAAAATGAATATCTCTTATAATGATGATTAATACCCCGTGAATTAATTAATTTCTCTTATTTCTTTTTTTTTAATTTTCTCTCGCGAGAACAGATTTTTATGTAATAAATGTACGATCGGATATTTTTCTCTAACCATTTGGTCCCCGATATTTTTTCGTAACACTTTATTTTGTTGTATTCTTTAAATACGATGTTAAGCAGATTGCAAAGGTGGGAGAAATGCAGTAGGAGGATGAGGAGGAGGATGAGGAGGTTGAATCGAAGCAACCTGGTGGTGCAGACTCCGCATCCGCACGCCGCCCGGCAGACCGTAGAATTGTCTGGCATTGTGCTTGCAAATCAAGCGACCCGAATTTACATGAGATTTATGGCATTCCGTTTGGCCTTCCCCCTACCACCATAGCTAGTACACCACCAGGCTGTACGTCGTCCAACCACGAAACCACCCTCTGAACCGACTTCTCGAATCTCACCCTTCCAACCTTTAAACCCCACACTCTCCCTCTCCCTCTCTCTCTCTCTCTCTCTCTCTCTCTCTCTCTCTCTCTCTCTCTCAGTTCTCAACCCCTTCACGCGTAATACACTGCTTCAGGGTGAACTCCATTCTAGGATATATCCACCTGCGTCGTTCGAACATACGTAGGAACGAACCTAAGTACCTCTCTTCCTCTTTTCTAATCGCTTCTACGTGCGTTGATAACCAAAAAGGGAGGGACAAAGCACCCAACCATACACGCGAATCTTCCGGATATACCACCTGTATAAAAGTGTTACTATATTTAATTATCTATATCCTCAGATCAAGATTCCTTCGAGATTATATTAATGATTTCATTTTAATTCAAAATTGATCTCAATAAGATATAACATAATTATCTTAGAATACTCATTAAGTAGACTAATGTTAGTAAAATTCAAGTTGTCGATTTAATACTTTTCGCTAAAAACTATCCTAGAAACAAACAAAAAAAAAACTACTCGACGATATACCGAGTGGGAGGGGGGTCTTAATAAAATATCAATATTTTATAATACGAATAGTTTATTTGTTGTTTTAATAATCATAAATCGGAGAAATGTAATCGCGTATATTACGAAGCACTTATCGAATTTTCGAAATAAATCCGAGCAATATAGGAAAAGGGAGATCGTTTTCACGAGGATCGAGTCATCGTAGAACTTTTCTCAAGGAAGGAAGGAAGGAAGGAAGGAAGGAAGGAAAGTTCGTCGATTCTTCTTTAACCACTCGAAGAGATTACTTTCTTGAACGAAGGATCATTTTTCGAGTTCTCTTTTCTTCTCGTAAAAGACGTAACGCGTGCTCTCCCTCCTCCTCCACCTCCTCTCCCTTTTTCACCTACCCTACCTCTCTTCTCGGACACATCTTACGAATGGCTTTACAAAAGCAAGCTCAAGATTTTTCTTCGAACGATTCGACAATGCTCGAATCCACGTTTCTTCGAATAAGACGTCGAAAATCCATCCTGGATTTTTCCTTCTTACGTTTCTCCGCTATTTTTTAATCCCTTTTTTTCTTTTTTCTTTTTTTTCTTTTTAAACGTAGTACAATCACGAAATTTATTCAAACACGATATCGCGAATTTTTATCTTGAGTGCAATTTTTACATAGAACAAAATTATCACCACTACCACTGTTATTCCACCGTTTTCAATTTTTTGTTTTTCCTATTTCATCTTCATTCCCCTTTTTTGTCCGGGAAATAGAAAAAAAAAAAGGAGGATCTATTTACGAGGACTTTATAAAATCTAACAAAAAAGTAAGGAAGAAATAAATAATGAAAGAAATGAGAGTAAACAGAGTTAAGAAGTGTTTAATCTAACGAAAGTTTCTTGACTACGGTTGTTCAGAAGAAGTGCAATATACTTCCCATGATTATTAGTCTTTTTCCAGTCTTACCTTTTAATTGATTCGCCATTATTCATCGGATATAAAAAAGAAAAGAAAATCTTCAATTAATTAACTTTGATATAAATATATAAATAACTTACCCTTTCATTTTTGATATACCTAACTTTATCTAAATCTTCTTGAAATTTCATTGATGAGATAAATCAGACTACTTAAAAATGGAATTAACGTAATCGATAACGAACAAACGCGATAATCAATACAATTAATATTTAGAATGATAAGTAAAAGTTTAATAAACGTTCGTCTACTTCCTAATGGCGAAGATAAAAAATGAAAGGAGTCTGGACCAGTTGAGGAGGAAAGAAAAAATAAAAAAAGAAAAAAACAAAGAAAAAGAAATATAGTAGTATGTAGTTAAGAAAAAAGAAAAAGAAGAATAAGAAGGGAAAGACGTGGAATAATGGCAGGAGACGTGCAAGGCCACCGTAAAAAAGGCTTGGAAATAACGGGCTTGCTGAGATCCATGCGGCAGATGCAGCTGCAGTAGTAAAAGGAGTTGAGAAAGATGCATGGCTGGTTTTCTTACCAGCCATCTCTTTGCCACTGCATTCACGCCGGTGTCATCGACTTCTCTATACAACTTATAGTCTATAAATGCAACGTTAGAATAATCATATTCGATCAAAACCATAAACTCGTCATCAATGTTTTTTTTTATCTTTTTCCTTTAATTTTTATTAACATTGCAATATCTAAAGATCAAATCTCGGTAATGAATTGTTTATCAAAAAAGTAAACAAGATACTATAATATTAAATGAAAATATAATAATGATGAAGATTTTTGTCTTATCTTTTAAGTTAAATCATCATCGGTGCATGAACATCGAGCAATTATATTCTCGTGATTATTCGAGCATGATGTATCTAAGTATCTTAGATATCGAAAGAAACGATACACGGTTCATGGGGTTTTTCGATCGTAATCATTTATAAATCGAGATCCGACCTTGATAAAGATATAGTATCTATCTCGTTCCTATATATTTCTCCTTTTTATTTTTTCGAATATAAGAAACATAATGGGAGAGAAGTAAGAAACGCTTGTAACAAAAAGAAATAGAACAGAACTTGCTTTTTAGATCTTAGAAAAGATAACTTTTATCATTGAATTCTTCGTTTTACTTTGACAAATAAAAATCCGATTTTGAAAATGGATAGAAAAATAATGTTTCAAACAAAAGAATATAATATTTCTATATATATATATATATCGTGGGTTAGAGAACGACGTTAAAAGCACCCTAGATCATTTTCAAACTATTACTATCCTCTTAGTTGTACTAAATCGTCGTAGTCGTAGTCTAACAGACACGAAAAAGGAAAGAATAAAGAATATCGTGTAGAAAGAAAGTAATAAAAGGTACTAGGGAGAGGGAAGGGTATTGGTAAAAAGGCAAAAGCTATTCCCTGAACACGAACGTGAACGCGTTTGTCTCTTTGACCGATTATCCGTCCGGCTAACCGTCAAGAACACGACGCCAGGTATCGACGAATTTGTTTGAGAAACTCAAACCATCGAGAAGAAGAAGAAGAAGAAGAAGAAGAAGAAGAAGAAGAAGAAGAAGAAGAAGAAGAAGAAGAAGAAGAGGAAGAAAAATAAAAACCCTTGAAAAGAAAGAAATAAAGTATAACCTGGTAGTTGTGGTATCTTTTTAACTGGTTCATTTTTAGATTCATCTATTTATTTTGTTTCTAATAATAAAATATATAATTCTTAATTCGGTATAAAAATAAATAAGCTTCCCCTGAAGAAAAATATAGAAAAGTGTGTAAAAGAAAATTAACAAAAAAAAAAAAAGAGAAAAGAAAAAGAAGAGAGGGAGAAAGAGAAAAAGTGGAAATGGGAAAGAGGTTTATTGAAAATACCAAGGTTCCCGTGGCTCGTTTAAAACCGAAGCAATACCAACATATTTTCGTAGGGTCTTCTTTCTCCTGGTTGTATACGAGCCACGTACACACATCTTCACTCACTACGAGAGAGGACCACCATAGTAAAAAAGCTTCTTCCCTACTAACGCATAGCCCCAAGCTTTTTTCATTCTACCTGATTCGAACGATTCCGGAATAAAACGCGATTCTACGATTTACCTATGGCGACTTCGATTTTTCCGTTCAATCGTTCTTTCATTCCCTGTTCTCTTTTCAATCCTTCCCCTCCTCCCTTCTTCCTCCTCCTCCACCCACTTCGACTTCTTCTTTTTCTATTTTCCTTTTCCGATCTCTTGACTTTTTTCAATCGAATTTCTAACGAGCCTAGGTCTCGAAATTGCACCAATTGGATTTTCGGGAAAACGTCGAGAGGATTTTGCCTGTTACGGTTTAATCGTACGATAAAAGTATAACAAAGGGATTACGAAATGATCGTGTCGGGACTTTTTTTTCTTTTCTTTTCTTTTCTTTTCTTTTTACAATTCGTGCGAATCTTCGTGACACCTAAAATACACGTTCGCGTAGTCTAATTCGTTCATTTTGTATGTGATCGATATTATATTCATTTTATTCGATTACGATAAAAAGAATGTCATAGTCTGGTTGTAAAAAAAAAACAAAAGAAAAAAGGAAAGGAAAAAGAAAATAATCTTTCGAAGGAATACTTACGCGAGTAACCGGTTAAACCACACGCATGAATTCTCTTTTCTAACCAATACCAATATTACTACTCACATATATATATATATATATATATATATATTACGTGTGCATAACTTTATGCGTATCACGTGTGCGTATATGTAAATGCATACGCAAGCATGTACGGTCGAGCAACTAAGCGTAAAGTTCATGAATTTTTCAATGCTACGAATAGAAATAGTAAAGGAATGAAAAATAAAGATAAAGAGATCAATATTGCTCTTCCGTACAAACTTAAATTTATCTCAATCTGTTAGGTAAAGAAGGCTTTTGTTGCACGTTCAAAACTTCTTTTTTTATCTATTTTCCTTTCTCTCTTTTCTTTTTCTTTATTTTTTGTACCTCCTTTTTACGAGATCCCAGCATTGTCTTATGGAAACTTATATTAATGTTTCCTGTCGTCTTAAATGCATAACTACATACATACGCACGCACACAAACCCATATATATATATATATATATATATGTGCAATAAAGAAGTGAAATCAGGACGAATGAAAAAAAGGGGTCGATAACATTTTTACAAAAGAAAAAATTTGTCGTCGGTTTCCCTTCAAACCGCACAGACACCTCTTTCTTTTTTATTTTTTATCATTTTCCCACTATCTCTCTCTCTCTCTTTCTTTTTTTTTCTTTTACTCAGTCTTGTCTAACGTAGATATAATCATATACTATGTGTAGATATATACTTAAGGGCGTAGCTTAAAACGAACAACCGGCTTCCTTTGGTCGTAGTCGTTTAAAGAGGAACACCCTATATACATGGTGTTACTACTACTGTCAGTGAAAATTCACCTTGTGAAATAAATTCTCTTTCACTCTTACTCTCTCTCTCTCTCTCTCTCTCTCTCTTTCTCGGTTGGTAAATTCAATGTTAAAGGGCTGTGCGAAGGGAACAACTCTCTTTCCCTTTTCCCTGTTGTCAGAGCCCTCCCATTTTCTCGTGGAAATAGTTCGACTTCTGTAATTATATCCATCTATTAATTAGCAAGAAAAAGTCATCCAACCTTTCCTTGTACAATGACCCTTATTATCCTTACTATTTCTCACACACACACACACAAATATATATTGTAGAACTTTTAGAATTACATAGGCTTCGTGGTAGGCTAACTTCCTTGTTTCTTGATCTCGAATACGTCGAAGATAGAAAAGGAAATTTTGGAAAGATTTAGTAAAATATTATAGAATCGTAAGTTAATTTTCAATCACAACAGGTATTTTGAAAATATATATATATATATATATATATGTGTAACAGAGAGAATTGTTGAAATTTGTGTGTAAAATCTAGAGGACCAAACAAAAGTGGTGGTGCGGGGGTAACAGTAATTTACGAGTTGTCGTCAATTCGACAAACGATTTACGGTGACCCGCGATAACGTCCGGATTACAAATGCTATCTCTCGACTATCTCATTTCGTATGGAATACAGGATGATTAAGCGGTAACTGCTATCCCCCGAGAAACTTTAATTGTTTCGGCTAGTTTAACGCAAGTCTGAAGGTAGGTAG
Source organism: Polistes canadensis (assembly GCF_001313835.1). Classification (NCBI taxonomy): domain Eukaryota; kingdom Metazoa; phylum Arthropoda; class Insecta; order Hymenoptera; family Vespidae; genus Polistes; species Polistes canadensis. Next base: position 69,825 of record NW_014569626.1, read on the forward strand.
GTGGGTAGGTAGTTAGAAATCCCTACCGACGAAGAACAAACTCTCTTTCTCTCTCTCTCTCTCTCTCTCTCTCTCTCTCTCTCTCTCTCTTCTTCTCTCACTTTGAATTCTCTTCCGATACTTCCCTACCAAGAGAAATAGAAAGAGAGAAGATTCTCGTTTCGATCTTTCTACAATTAAGTTACGCGTAACCCCGAGATTGCAGGAAAATTGCAATCGTCATCCTTTGAAACGTTCCTTTCTAAAAACGAATTTTCTTTATACTTAATTTCAAACTTATCGCGAATAAAAATATCATATTTAAATCTTCATTAATTTTATTAATATATTTATATATATAGTACTTTTTATTAATTATTGTGTTCATATTTCAATGTGTATATATATATTATCTATTTATTTTTTATATTTATATTATTTTATAATTCTGCATATATTTCTGCATAAAAAGGTGGTGGGGGGGGGGTAGACAGAGAGACAGACAGACAAACAGAGAAATAATTCACAGAAAAGGGAAAAATAAAAATAAAAGGATAGTTTAGAGGAACGTCAAAGTAATTTCAGGAAGATGTAAAAGGGGCAGGGGCATATTCAGTTGTACGGCATATCACTAGGAACGATAAAGGATTGCTTCCAACGTCGCGGATATGTAACGTTAATGGAGCGAGCGTGTTGCATTACCTGTGTGTGTGTGAATAGTGTAGGTAGTTGTACCCGTCGGCAGTCGAGTAGGGCTCGTGTGCACACGTTCATTGTCAGAGAGGAGAAAACGTGCTTTTGGTCCCAGTACTTCTCTTTCGTCGTTCATTCGCGATTGCAGTGGCTTTGTATCGTAGACGTCTACGACGATCTCGAAAGACTAACATGTGATACCACGACGACAGTTTAAAACCAACCGTGTTAGGATCATGAACGATTTTTAACAATAACGCAACAAATAATAATCCCCCTTTTCCTACTTTTTTCTTTTTTTCTTGGATTTTTCTACTACACATTGTTTTAGCGTAATCGAGATTTAGTATTGACAAATTTTCAAGGGTTTTTTTTTTTTACAACGAAATCAAATTTATTACGATTTATCTCGAACCTTTTCGTAGTATTAGCCCCGTTTTTATCGAAGTGTTTCTTTTTATTTCGTTCTTTGACCCTTTTTCTTTTTTAATCGATATTTTTCAACTCACTATGGTAGAGAAAAAATTAATTATTTTTAAGTAGCGATCTGTAAAGTTTTCTAAGAATTTGGCAGAAGGAAATCAAATCTTTTTCTTGAAGTACTCTAAAAGGGAGAGAGAGAGAAAGAGAGAAAGTGCGTCAAACTGAGAGAGAGTTTTTTCGATGAAAGGTACCAGTTTTAGTAAGACTCTTTCGTCGACTTAATGGCTCACCTCGTTATCCACCTCTTCCTACGTCTCTTTCCATGAAAGAAATCGATAAAAGATCTCTCTCTCTCTCTCTCTCTCTCTCTCTCTCTCTCTTTCTTTCTCTCTCTTGAATTTCACGTGCACGACCGGTCACATTTGTCGTAGATGGTTTGCTAAAAAAAAAAAATTCAACTTCTCTCCTAGGCTAAAGTAAGATCAAGAAGTTTTTGCTTTAGTTCACATTAAAAAAAAATCTAATTGAAGATAATAAATATGAAAATTTGTGGTTATTCAATTAAAAAAGATCCCGTCTAGATAAAAAAATTCATAATAAACTTTGAACATTTTTGTAGAATTTTTTTAATACCACGTTTTATCAACGTTTCTATGAATTTTCAAATCGATTTCTAGTTAAAAAAAAACAAACGTACCAATGTACATACGTACATCGTGCGAACATCGACCAATAAAAGAATAGCTGGTTGGTAAAAGGGATGAATAAGTGTAAAGGACAAGGACGAATATCGTATATAGAGGGAAAAACAGATGAAACTAGGTAAAATACTCGAACCTTTTTACCTATCCCGTTTGTTGTGCGTTGGATAGTTGGGACATGTTTGCGAAATATCCCATCGAGAGGTTCCATCAAATTATTACAAAAGCCAACTCACCTATATCGGATGTTAATGTTCACCGATGCGTAATTTATGCGAAAGTAGTCGATTCGTTTTAAGAGTGGTGTGTACCAGGAAACGGGTCTAGGGGGGATAGGGGATGGGGATGGGGGGTGCTAGAGTTCGAAAGCCATATCGATAATGAAATATAACCACGCGGCTCCGACGAATAGGAAACTTTTTATATTCAACGTGTATATTTTTTCCCCGCACCGTATCTTTGTTCCTATTATTGTTTCTTTTCTTTTTTTACCCTCATTTTCAAATTAATATATTATCACCCAGATCATAATTTTGTATAGTTATATATTTCATTCGCGTTTGTGTTTCAAATAAACGAAATTCCTCTATTACTTTTTTCGTGTCATCGTAGGTTGGGACATTAGATCTTGAACGTAATTCCGAAATATTTTCCACGTGACTAAGACTTTTTATATCTTTGGCGTATTAAATTCCCTAGAGTATTTTATTATCGAGCGTTTAGATCGTTCAATGCAGGATAGTGGGAGGGGTTGTTAGGGTGGCAACATGAGAAATGAGAAAAGAAGAGAGTTAGTTAATTAAATAGACCGGTTTGTAGAATATTTAGGATATGTTTAATTAAATTCTACGAATGTACTATTTGCTTTCGGTGTTTCTTCTCTCTCTCTCTTTCCCTCTTTTACTTTTAGTTAAAGAATAAATAAAAGAAATAAAAAAGAGTTTAGTTTTTCGTATAATTTACTTAATTAGCAGTCCCTGTCTACATTTTTCCTTGGATAAGGAAAAGAATGACAAAGAGGATAGAGGGGTGGGATAGAATCAGAGTTTTAGCTGAGAAGAGAAAAAGAAAAAACAATTAGATTTTTATTTATAACGAGCATAGAGTTAAGAACGAGACCAACTAAAGCGCGTCTGATTTAAAATAATAATAATAATAATAAACAATTAAAATATAGAACATAATTTGAACAATTAAACAAATAAATAGAAGATTTCGTTTAAAAATAAGTTTGATAGGCCTATAATACTTTCGGAATATCGAACAGGATGTTTGGATGCGTTAGTCGATAAAGTGAGGAAGGTGAGAATGGGGATGGGGATGGAGATGAGGGGGGTCACCAAGCCTAAATTTACAAAGCCTTAAGGCTAGACGAATCAGCCAGCTTTACCAGGAGCACTTCCAATGGTGGTGGTGGTGATGGTGGTGGTGGTGGCACCACCATTGCTACCGTCTTTGAGGCTTTGAGCTGATCTTGCCGTGGGAGTATTGAATTTGCATGTTATTCGGTGGCATGTAGTACCAGGATCCCTTGTGAACTCTGAGCGAGACTTCCTTCCTACCTTCCTTCCTTCCTTCCTTCCTTCCTTCCTTCCAAGTGAACCAACGAATGAACGAGCGAACGAACGAGCGAACGAACGAGCGAACGAAGGAACGATGGAACGAACGCGAATGAGGCTACCAACCAACCATCCAGGTTAAGATATCCCGGAAACGAGGACAACTCCAGTCCAAAGGCACAACCCTTTGTCACGTTCACTAGCAGTTGTCTAGACAACTACGACACCTAGGTTGTTCTCTTCTATCTTTATCCTATCTCCATATACATACCTGTGTGTGTATGTCTCTCTACGTCTGGTTGTCTGTTTGACTGACTGACTGACTCTTTGATTCCTATCTCTCTTTCCCTTTGTTTCCTCCTATTTCTTTCCATCTTTCTCAATCTCTCGTGCACGTGGTTGGAAACACAAATCTTTTTATCCATTACTGAAAATTCGTGTGTACTCGAAGGGAGGAGGGTTTTCTACAAGGTGTATTACACATTACAGATTACAAGTCCTTCGTATAAACGTTTCAGAGATCGTTAGTAATTATATTTCATTATTTATATAAAAATATAATAATGTGTATATATATGTCTTTTTGTAATAATATATAAGAGACTCTGAACTTTTAACGATCGGGATAATATTGAATAACTCTATGTATTTAACCTTTGATAATATTTATTTTTAAAATCGTAATATATTTTAGTTGCTGAAGAAATTCCGATTAAGGTACGAAACGTTCAATAAGATAAAAATGTAACGTTCTAAATTCTTACCCTGTCAAATTTTTCCCTGCGACAGATTTATTAATTATATTTCAGTGTTTTAACAGGGAAAATAAAGTTTAGTCATTATTTTATTAGCAAAGAATCTTAATCTTCGTCGTACACATTTATACAACAACAGGTTTATACACAAATATACAGAAAAATATATAAAGAAACGAGAGATAGGAAAATGATGGCATCTTTATAATTGACAAGATGATTCAAAGTCTTACGAGTATCTCAGACCGGTTTAGATACTTGATAACAGAAAATTGTAGGTTAGGGCAAACAAAGAAATTGATCGTAATTCCTGTTCCAGTTTCTTTTGCGTCTTTTCTCTTTATATATAATATTTTCTTATTATTATTATTATTATTATTATTATTATTATTATTATTATTATTATTTTGTTTCCTTTTACATTTTTATTACGTCGCTCTAAATATATATATATTTTCTTTCTGTGATTTTTTTTTCTGTCTTAAGGTAAAAAAAACGGGAGCAACATTTTAACGAGCATCAGTTCTTTTTGTCCGGTGGAATACTCAAAGTACGGTGTCGTATTTTTCCTCCGATTTTATTTTTCATTCGTGCACCACACACGCACGATCTCGAAAAGAAATCGAAAAAAGAAGAAGAAGAAGAAGAAGTAGTAGTTTCTACTCTTACAATCCTAAAAAAAAAAAAAAGAAAATATCTGGAAGACAGGAAAAAGAATGTCATTTTTTTCAGAATAATTTTATTCGATTAATTTCAATCCCATTCCGAACCGTATACCCATCATGTTTTTTTATTCATAGTTGACAATCTTGAGAGAGATTTCGTGAAAGAGATCCCTTCGAAAATGATGGATCTATTTTGATAACCATAACCCATCGTCATTTTTTCCTTTCCCCTTCTTTTTCTTCTTCTTCTTCTTCGTCTTCTTCTTACCATTTTTCTGCTTCTTCTTTCTCTTCGTCCGATCGACTAAACTCAGACTTTAAAGGAATATTGGCATGCGAAATAGATGAACTTGCGTGTATTTTCCGATACATGGGACGACGGCGTAACAATTTTGATGAAATAGAGCAATATGGAACGAGGGATATGGGTAATCGATAGAAAAAAAAAAAAAAACAAAAAGAAAAAAACACAATAAATGCAAAAAGAGAAAAAGGGTTGTTATATAAAATTGATAAAGGGAGTTTATCGAATACACACAAAATCATTTATGTTCATTCCCATTAAAATAAAAACATAAAATGAAAAGAAAAACAAATGATGTATTTTAAGATGAATCAAATGTTCGGCCATTTATTGTATTGTTTCGCATAGTACAAATGCTTAAAAGTCAATCAAATTACATTATATGGATTTTAAAAACGATCAAACTTTTGGTTCACCCCTAATGACCCCATTCGATCGGAATGATTGAAATTTTCGAGAAAGGCAGTTTTTTTCTTTTTTTAAAATAAGAGACAAATGGTAAGAAAATTTGAAAAAGGTTGGAAACTTAATATCGTTGTCGTCGTCGTCGTCGTCGTCGTAGTTCTTGCGATACACACGCATACATTTAAATGGAAACACATATATTTTCACATACGTATATATATATAAATATAGGGAAAGGAAAAAGAGAGCTGTTGTCATTGTCGTACGTCAACGTAGTCGTCTTATGCATTATTCAGAGTTACTTGGGGAAGAAAGACTCGTTGAGAGGAACCACGATCTTTTCCTTTCCCTTTTTCTCTCTATCTCTCTCTCTCTCTCTCTCTCTCTTTCTATCTTCTACTTTTTTCTAACCTTCCGTTCTTCACGTCTTTCAGGTAAAAGTAAAAGATGCATGAGGTGCGTGCGGCAAAGCGCGTAAACATCGACATACGAGAGTTGAATCGACCCAAAGAAACATAAAAAGACAGACAGACAGACAGACAGACAAAGAAAGAAAAAGAGAGAGAGAGAGAGATGGATTGAAGAAAAATTTCATGCTCGTTTCTTTGACTTTTACCGTGCATTTTGCTAACAAATAAGAAAGAGAAAATAAAAAAATTGCAAATTGGAAAGATGCACATCGAGTCTCTTTAATACTCACACATCATAGTTATCGAAAAAATATATATTTACGTAAACATATGTAACATGAGGAAAAATAATCGATAACTATAGTTATTTGTTCTACATGTTATTTTTCGTCGATGTGAAATTTGTATTTCCTTTCATTTTGATGATCAGGTTTTTCGGTTTGTTTTATAGAAAACATTTCGTATGGCGAAAAAGAAAAATCATTTTTTAACGGGAATCATCCATCGTTCATGGGATTATTTCAATCAATGTTATAATATAGAGATTGATCTATTGAATTAATTTGATTAAATTATTATCTTCATCGCGAATAGTTTATCATTATGCGAGAATAGTTGTGACAAATCGAGAATTATGGATGCAATAATTCGATTAGACTAATTAATTGGAATATTGTGTATTTGATTAAAGACAATCGAGTGGATAGGATTGAATAGGTGAAAGTGGTTAATTTTTCCTCGAGGAAAATATTCGTTTGGAAAAATACGATACAGTTTGAAGATAAAGAACTGATAAAACGTATTGGTCGTGTGCAGTGTCTGTCCTTTCTCATTTATTTTCACACTCGACACACATAGAGACAGATACACACGTTCTCTGTGTTAACACAGAACAATTAAAAGTAAGTACTGGTCGATATTTTGTCAAGAATTTTCGACGATGGGAGCACCGAGTCTCCTCTTCACTTTCCTATAGTATAATTGTTTTTATCGATTGATTGGTTTCCATTTTCAAGAATACACCCACCCACCCATACACACGTATGATTTATTTTTTCTTTTTCTTTAGTTCTTCTCTGGAGTAATTAAAAAACGATAGGGACTCCATATGTAATTTTATACACCTTGCTTTAACGCTCATGCTTGTATCTGTCCTATGTGTGTGTCTGTGTAATTATAAGTAAAAAAAAAAAAAAAAAAAAACAAAAAATCGATGGGGAAGAAAAATGTAACGAAAGAAAGGCTAGTGGGGGAATAATATTTACAATCATATGTGTTTGCTTGCAGATCGGTTTTACAATTCTGCCCAGGTACGTGATTTTGGATGTACATCGATTTTGATTAAATCTAGATATAAAAAAAAAAAAAAAGAAAAAAGTAGATATAGGAGGAGGAGAGGTCTCTCGTTAGAAACGAATACTATTCCCCAATTTTTATTCGATGACCTAAATTTTTGTTTCGACAGTATGTTTTATCATCGAAAAAAAGGTTCGGGGTTAAAACAAAAAAAGCCAGACGACAATGTTGGCGAGGGGGGAGGGATTGTTCTGGTAATAATAACGAGAATAAAAGGAATAAAAAATGTACGACAGCCAACTCCGACAATGGTAGTGGGGCGATAGCGGTGGCGGGGCTGGGGAAAAGGAAGGAAGGAAGGCGTTGGGGAGGTGAGGGGACGTGTTGGCGCAATGTTATTCGTGGTAATTTGAAAAATTTATGGAAATGGAGTCCGAGCTCGTCGATCGAAGCAATTAACGACAGGGCCATTGTACCGCTAACTCGTTATGACTAGGCATACCGCTACCACCCACTACCCACCTGACCCAATTTTCAAACATTACATTAATATTGTGACGTGGTTTGGAAAATTACTCTTTTCTGGTTGGCTTGACCAGGACGCGTCAACGCGAACGTTCACTGATAACTATTGGCTACCACCCCTATCTCATTGCTATCCTATCAGAACATTTCGCAACATTTTTTTTTCGTTTGTTTGTTTGTTTGTTTGTTCGAATACTAAATAGACACGTTCGAAAAAATTCGTCTCTCTGGTACGGTGATATTAAAAATAATCTCAAAATATATTCGCGTTCAGTTAATATGCAATTTTGATATTATTATGCAACTAATAAGTAAGTAAGGAATAAGAGATTTATCCGTTGTAAAAGGATACGCATAATATTTTAAACGTACAAAATTCTACATTCAAAATTCCCCTTAGTCTCGTACGATTTTTTATATAACGATAATAAGTAATAAGATAAAAATAAAAATCAATAGAATAGAAAAGAAAAGAAAAGAAAAGAAAAGAAAAGAAAAGAAAAGAAGAGAAAAGAAAACGGAAGTTTAAAAACCGAAGTAAAAGTAGTGGAAAGAAGGAAACGAAAAAAGAATGAATAAGAAGGGAAGGTGTTGGGTAGGAAATTTTGTGGTGCCACGTCATCACCGTAACGACGTTCCCAGAGGCTTTTCTTAAAGGACATTCCGAACGGATGAAGCTTTCCAAAACTTCTTCTTCTTCTACTTCTTCTTCTACTTCTTCTTCTTGAAAAGTTCTTATAAAGAACACGATATCTCGCGATCCTGTGAAATGCCGGAAGAGAGAAAGAGAGGGAAGGAAGTAGGATCGGGTCCGGAGGGGGAGAGAAACATTAATGCTTTCTTCTCGGTAAGAATAAAACTAATTCGGTGTGCGTTTCTGTTACATTCTCTATCTCTCTCACTCTTATCCTTATTATTCTTCTTCCTAGTTATCCGGCGTGTTTGCGAGAAATACTCGCGTTAGATGATTTTGCTATTCACGTATCTGCTACTGTTGCTGCTACTTTTGCTTCTGCTTCTACTCTTGATGGTGGTGGTGATGGTGGTGGTGGTGCTGATGCTAGTCCACAGGTTCCGCAGTTAGATTAGAGAGAACAGCTCCCCAGACGTCTCTTCGTTAGACTCCATCGTAGCCGTTATCCTTCCACGTGATACGAGAACCGAACTCTCCTCATCCTCTTCCACCACCTTCTTCTTCTTCTTCTTCTTCTTCTTCTGCTGGTGATGCTGCTCCTTTCTCTATCTTTTATCTCATTCTCTTTCTCTATCATGAAGCTTTGCTCAGAAATCCTCCTCTAGAGTCTTCGATCGGTTCAGCTTGTTCTCCTTTCGTGTCACGCATCGAATCCCGCGACGAGTAGCGCGTGAAATTTAACTAAACGAATGCGAATTCGAGAATATATAATACCCCCCCGCCACCCTATCGATGAAATTTAAATTGTGATTACTTAAAACCCATCCGGAACTTTTTCGAATCTCTAATGTCTTTTCGATCGAATGTAATATCTTTTTCTTTTTTCTTTTTTCTTCCTGTTCACTTTGATATTTGAGAAAAATTTTCTACAATTATTTGATTGCATATTTTACACAATTCTGGGTATGGGATATCGTATCGGTTTGAAGATTTTTTCGGTTTTTTTTTTGTTTTTTCTTGTCATATTAGATAGATTTATGTTGGAACTTATGGAAAAGGTTACTTTTCCCCTGGAACATTCGTATTCACGTCTATGTTCTACTTGTTGTATTAAAATGCATAGAATGGGACGATATGCACGGCCACGTTCGCAAATTCTATGCAGTGAATGTAACAAATCTTATATGTTTGGCTTACCTTAAAGAAGATTCGAGCTTGCAAATGTTATACGAAATATAAGTAAACATCTAAACTTTGCTGAAACTGAGACTGAGACTCGTTATACTATTCGAGATTATTCAAACAATATCTCGAAAAAGAAATAATATATATATATATATGTAAATGCGTGAGATAAAATATATTGACGAGGAATTTAGATTGAAGGGAAAAAGATTGTTCGGATATTCGATGAGATGTCGTACGTAAGTGCCGATGAGAATCATCTGTGTTCTGATTTGAATTGACGAATAGCAAGTGGTTAAGAAGAAGGAGTCGATCACTTTAAATCGGACGAGAAATCGGTTGAAGGGTAAGAAGAAGAAGAAGAATAAGAATAAGAAGGAGGAAGTAATGATACGATTGGTGGATAGTTGCGTCAGGGTTGGGTTGAGTGGGTTGGTTAGAAAGAGAGAGATAAAACTAGAGTCTCGTCTTTAGGAATTCTTCGGTTGGATGGACCTAGAATGGGTAGCAGAAGTGGTAAGGTAACCAATGTAGATAAGCCATCCAGTATTCGTGCAGCTTTAATTACCGGAACAAAGTTTAAGCCCGATTGGAAAAGTTTCGACGATGCCTGCATACCTGATCGAGCTATAGCCAACGACTAACGAACAGAAACGATAGAGAAAATGAGAGAAAGAGAGATTGAAAGAGATAGATAGATAGATAGATAGATAGATAGATAGATAGATTCCTTCTCTTATCATCCAATCGTTCATCATCAACCTGCTGAGTTTATCTCAAAACTGTCCACAGATTTTCCACGATTCAATTGGTCAATTTGATAAACACTTACGTGAATTATATTCGCGTATTATTTCGTGAATATTTCGCGAAATATATTTTTTGTCGGGTGGATATATATTTTGTCCGTGAAAATATTTGTAAAGATTCGCGTATAAAAATCGTAGAAAAATTTGCAAGGAAATAAATATCAAGGGGGATTAAGTTAAAGAAATATTGTGGAATGGTATTGAATAGAAAAGATGCCTTCCTTCAAGATGGGGGATTATAAAACGTCAAAAGCATCCCCCGATGCTCGGATACAAGGACACAACTCGTAACTATGTTAAAGCTGAATAAAATACAACAGATACATAAACAGGGTGAGAAAGGGGTTATACGAGGGCTGGGGAAGGGAAGGGGGGAGGGGTATAAGTTTACGCGTACACGCGGCTTCGCATTTGCTTTTGCGAGCAAGAAAGAGGGTTGGAAAGTGGGCGGGCGGTGGGAAAAGGGGGACACGTGTTTCCGACAGGCAATCTTCCGGCATAAAATAGACGTTGTGCTTTACGGGCAAACGCGCAGACGCCGCTTCCCATCCATTCCCCTCCTCCTCCACCCCCATATGTCCCCCTTTTACTCTTTCTCTTCTCTTTCAGCCCGTTTTTATGACGTTTGCATAGGGGGGTGATTTTTATAGCCCCCCAACGACGACCTCGTCTTCAATCGACGATTGCAAACGAGAAAAATCAAACTTTAAACGATAAGCTTCCTCACCCACTTGTCCCCCATTTCTTCTTTTATATTTATATCTATCTCTTTTATCCTCGTGTTAACTTTTTTCTACATTTATATGTAACATTTTTCCAACAACGAGATAAATCAATTGAATAATAATAATATAGTATATTATAGTATTCCGCGTAGTTGTATTTTTTTTTTGTTTTTTTTTTTTTATTTTTAAATAGAATCGAAAACTATATGTCACGTGTTTTCAAAGTACGTGATCAGAAATCTGAAGAGGATAGGTGGTGTATGATGGTATTGCCGAAATTGAATGAAAATGTATGAGAGTGAGTGAGTGAGTGAGTGAGAGAGAGAGAGAGAGAGAGAGAGAGAGAGAGAGAAGGGATGGAAGACAAGGAAGACAGGTAGGATCATTAGGAACTAGAATCCAATTGGCAACCGCAAGGATACCTTCGAATTGATTCGAACTAGAGATAGAGATAGATATATATATATATATCTATATATATAGATAGGCAAACGTGAATGTTTAGCATTGGCCTTCTGTAACTCGAACCTGGATGGTACACGTCAAACATTAGGTAATGAAGTTACAGGTAGGTATGAGAAATCACCCTAGTTACGGTATGTCGCGGTCAGTTCGCGCATCACTTACCATACAGTCAACATCCCTGGTTAAGCATTGTCGAAGCCCTCTCTGTTGTGTATTGTAGTATATGGTGTATATGAGGTATATGATGGGGTGTGTTCTATGCTTAGAGGATTAGGACTTGCGAGAACTACTATCCAAGATCCTCTACATTCTCCATATAGATAGAAAGAGATAGATAGAGAATAGGGAAGATTGGTTGTATGTAATTATTAAAGTTCATTTCATCTGACAGGAAAAGATAAGACAGGAATGACTAATCTCTCATTAATCTCGTAGATTCGTTTAGCTGAGTCAAGAGACAACTCGGAGAAAGAGAAAACGAGAGAGAGAGAGAGTAGTTTCCCTGTCAACTAGGGAAGAGCATAGAAAAGTCAAGACCTTTCTTAGGAATAATTAATAACACACAGACAGAGAGACAGACAGACAGATTCGACAGATTTTCACAAAAAGGGAATAAAACAGGGGATTTTGGGGGATATATCTTTCACCGGGGGTAATTCATTTAAATCGACATAAATCAGAACGGAAAGAGAATCTGCGTGGGTGTTTCAATTTCGGGGAATATTCAACAAAGTAGTAGTACTACGTGTTGTAGTAGTAATAGTAGTAGTAGTAGTAGTAGTAGTAGTAGTAGTAGTAGTAGTAGTAGTAATAGTAGTAGTGGTAGTAGAATGTCGAAGGGTTGGAGGTAGGAGGGAAGATCGTTTCGCTGACGGCGCAAGTTTAACAAGTGTCGAAGGCATTACGGCGTTTCGAGATATCATTAGCGAAGCAACGGCCTAGAAGGATGAGAAAGAGAGAGAGTGAGAGAGTGAGAGAGTGAATGAGAGGGAGAAGGAAGGAAGCATAGTCTCTTTGAGCTTTTGCTCGATATATAGATAGCCACATCCGGCACTCGGGGAGCCCTTGGAGTTAATAAGCGCCTGAAGCACCATCAAAATTTGTGGCCCCTGCTAGTGCAGTCCTAGTACACTGTAGTACCTAGCTAGCTTCCTAGCTTACTATCTAGTAAGCTAGTGATGCCACAATCGTGTGAGTAGTTTGCCATTGGCAACACCATCTTACAAACGACTGAAACATTTCTCCTATACTTTCTGCCCCCCCCCCGCCCCCATTCTCTTCTTCTTCTTCTTTTTCTTGTTTCTTCTTTTTCTTTTATTTCTGTATATATCTCTTTCTTAAGCTTACTTGGTCTCTCGATGGTGTGATGTTTTTTCTTTTTCTCTTAACATCCTCCTTATGTTCCATCGAATTCCCATGTGATACGCTTATAACACCAAGCTACCAACCCGGGGGTCGGGGTCACAGTATATCCTCTTATACCAACCCTTCGAACTTGCTCAAGTAGGTACGTCCAAGTTAACTTGGACGATATCCCGCTGGGCTTCGATATCATCCGTTATTAGAACGTTAACCTGAAATATTCTAGGCTTGTCTATTCAATCCCGTGTAATATTATCTGTTCTATGTCACAATTACACAACTCCTTCTTTGTATTATTCTTTATTCATCTTAATTTCACTTATGTTAGTTTAAGTATGTTCGTCTAACGGTAGATCTTTAATCGATCCATTACACGATGTTAGAAACGAACAAGAGGTCCTTAGAACATGATTTACCAAGGTTTCGATCTTCCTTGTTCGACATGCTGCTTTATCGTCTAGTTTCAACTCTCTTGATCCTTTAATCTTTGTCATCCTTGTAGATCCAAAACCAATTACCTTTAGTGATCATCCGATAACTGGTAAGATAACTGGACAAATCTTTTTCTCATTTATTTCAAATTATTTTCTTTTTTTGAAATCGACAATTATATCAAAAGATTTAACAATCATATCTCCAAATCGAATAATACAAAATCGAGAATGAATATTGTCTTTTAATAATTATACGTTACCGTGGGTATTTCTTTAGAAAAATCTAATAAAAACAATACTACGAATACACGCATATATCGTACTATATTGTCTCTCGACAAAGGTAAAGGTAAAGTAAAGTAAAGTAAAGTAAGCAAGTAGACGACGTACGAAACCATGAATCGACGAACCATAACGAAGACGTCCGGTCACACGGCCTACACACGCACGGGGAACTCACGGGAAAGAAGATAAAAAGAAAGAAAAGGTCGAGTCGAGTCGTGTGGTGTGGTATGGTATGGTGAACCATAGTTCTTTACGTTGCTTTACACGAGAGTGAATAGTATCAAACCCAAGAAGAGTTAAAAGGTTGAGAGAAGGATGGTAGAGAGGATAAAAGGGGTAAAAGGGGAAAACGAAGTGAAAGAGGAAGGAAAAGGTGGAATAAAGCAAATGGGTCTCGATCAAATACGCCTTTTATCGTGCTATTGTCCCGTGAAAATGCTACTTTATCATAGCTCGTTGAATTCTTTCGATGAAACACAACCGGTAGGAATATCAAGATTAACAACCACGTATTCGTCAACCTTTATTATTACTTTTTTTCTATTTATATCTTTTTGTAATCTTTTTAAACATATACCAGATTGGAAACGTGGAAAATTGTGTGCCTGCGTGTGTGTGTGTGTGTGTTTTGTCTCGTATAAGACACTCTGTCGAATATAAGAGAGGAAGAAACTTTAGCTGGGATGAATTTAATAGGTCTCTTTCTCTCTTTCTCTCTCTTGCATCAAAGTGATTGTTTCGTGGGAAACGAATAGGGGGATAGTCCGATGCTAGTTTGTGTAAAGGATATATCTTTGACGATTGGATTTTCTCCACGGGGGAAATTTCATTTCGAAAGAACGGAAAACCATTTAACCGGACTAAATTCTCCTTGTAATTAAAATTGACCGTACCCATTTGTGATATTTGATTTTTAACTCTTGGCTTTACGAGAATCTGCTTTCAATTTGGATGAAAGCTATTAAAGGTTTTGTACCACTACTATTACTACTACTACTACTACTATCATTGGACAAAGTTATGTTATCTAAAATCTATGTGACTAGTTCTAAAATAATCTTTCAATTCGTTCTATTTCGTTCAATAATTTCTATACTACGATAAAATAAGAAGAAGAAGAAGAAGCAAAAAGAACAAAACAATTAAAATTAAATCATTCGCTTAATTATTATATTCAAAGATACGTTTTTTTACAATTGTTTTCGCGTTGAATATTTTTTATTTTATAGATTTAATAGATTATTTCCGTATAACTTGACCAACACATTGTCAACACGGTAAAAAAGAATACTAATTTAATAACAATTATATATTTATTAAACCATTCTCCTTATAATATTAGAAACACTTACACACTAAGTCGCGTTAAAATATGTGAAAAAAATTGAATCAAATATTTGCTTATGTCTTTCCCCTTTTTTTAATCGTAGACCAATTTATTTTGATGATTATTTTATCGCGTAAATCCATCATTTGTTAGGTTGTATTTTCTTAAAAATGTAAATATAATCAAGGCAAACAGCATAAAGAAGCAAAATGGCGTACCACCTCGGCTAACTACTCATTGGAGACCTCTGAAAGTTACACACAGCAAACGTTAGAAACGGAAGTGGATACACTAAAGGAGAGACGGAAGTCAAGCATTGGCCAAACAACGCAAACGGAAGGGCCAAGGGATGACACGGACTTGTCTCGAGCATATCTCCACTTTTCTCATTTTTTTTTTCTTTTCTTTTATTTCTTTTTGTAAAAAAAAAGAAAAAGTTCCTTTCCTTGTCTCCATTCGTGTACTTCGTCTGCTAGCTCGTTTGAAATCTTTCCTCGTAAAAAGATCATGATTATCTTTTTATACGCTCGACAAACAACGACGTGCTCTCTTTCTCTCTCTCGTTTTGAAAGTTTTCTTCATCTTTTTTAAAAACAAGACGTGACAATTTATTTGTCCTAAAAGATAAACGTTAATAACATTTTCCCTTATATCTTCGCGATATATTAATATCAAATACAAAGTTTTCCCCTTCTAAAAAATGTATGCTCGTGTGTGTGTGTGTGTGTCAGGGGGGGGGGGAAGAAAAAGGACGTTGGTTTTTTTCTTTATGATTTCTTCAAGAATTTTCATTTCACTTTGGTACGATGGTTGATCTTGAAAGCTTCCGAAAGGCTTTTAAAGGTATATTCCCCATTCTATTTAATCCGATGATCCAATCTCCTGGATACTTGTAAAATCTTACATTTTGTTATTTCTTCTGAGTATTATAAAATAAAATAAACTGCGAAAACGAATTAAACTTTTTGATATAATTCAAGATGAGAAGATAATATAATATTTCATGAGAAATATATACAATTTTTCTTTTTATTATATTTTATTATATATACAAGTATAGATTATATTAAATTTAACATGAATTTCTAAATTGTAACGATAATTGATCAATTTGAGATTTACAAAAATTCCGATAGATTATTATTTATTATATAAATAAAGTCAGGGGTTCTCGAATAAATCGTGTTAAAAATTTCAAACGCGCGTATATATATAGAATATGTTTTTAAATATAAATTGATAAAGTTTTTTAATCTAAAATATGACGAGATGAAAGAATAATATTCAAACGAATGATGAATATATTTTTGCGAATTAACTCGATACGATTACGTTCAATGCAAATCATCTAAGGTTCGATATCTACTAGAAAGTGACGTGAATGATGACGAGTTGGAGAACAAGAACGGAATTCACGATCCAGATCGATGTTTCTCCTTGGTTTCCCCATTACAGAGACGTACCACCTTTACCCCTTGTCACGGATCGCGTAATAATTTATGATATGGCTTCGTAATGTCGGCACTATGTCCCATAAATTCATGAACTACCTTTTGAAATTCTACAAAGCGAGAAATGTTGACGACAACCGTGTAAGGATACGTCTCTCTGTCTAATAAAATAATTATTATTTTTCCCCCTCCTCCCTTTTTTTCTATTCTTTACTTTCATTATTATTAAATAATTCTAATCGTTAAAACACTCCGTATAGTGGTGGTGCAAGTTGAGAAATCACAAATTATATTGCAGAAACATTTTTCTTTTTTTCTCATTACAATTAAAATATAATAATTTATATGCAATAATCACAATAATGGGGAAAATAATTGCGAGACAATTGAAAAAAAGAAAATCTTTCATATTATTTGTCTTGCGTAATTTAATTCCCACACACACAAGTTTTGACGGGAATTAAATTTTGAATGAACGAAGAATATAAGGATAATAGATTTCGAATTTTTCTCGGTTGAAGTTAAAACAGTCAATAAATAAAAAAGGCTCGATCTCTCTCTCTAATGCGTGTTATGAATAATTATTGAAAAATCTCACGCGAAGGGGGTTACTATACCTATACTTGTACTAAGTCCTCGGTGAATTTAACGCGAGATCGAAAGAGATTCCTGTCGGTGTAACGTTCGAGGAGCTCGTTTTCATGATCGCCTAGTGCATAATTTAGGTCGTAAATGGTTGTGATTGTATCGCGATATCGTATGCGAGTGCTTCTCAACATTAAACCACGGATACGTGTTTTCTCTCTTTCTTTCATTTTATAGTATATATGGTTTTCTCACGAAAGGCTAGAAAATAACGGAAGCTCTGAGAAAATTCAATATAAGAACACGCGAGCCGTCACTTTGGGGCCCTCACCCACCAGCACCAGCCCCCCTCCTTCACCGATAGTTATTGCGAATTGATTTAAATTGCATCAACAACTATTACCTCCGACACGATTCTTTCCCTTTCCTCGTTTATTTTTCTTTTTTGTTGTTGTTTCATTGACAGGAAGGAACCAAGCTAGCTAAACTAATGGTCATTTATTTTTATTTGCAATTAGAAATCCCGAGTAAAATCGAAGAGATCGCGTGTATGGGACGCCTACACGAAACGTTGGATATCCAAAGTGTTATACTTATTATTTTTATCATTCAATAATAATCTCTTATCATATATCGAGTCGAATAAAGATGGGACACGCTGCTCGTAGTCGTTTTGTATCGTTTATTCTGTTGATTTTTGTTGCTGTAGTCTTTTTTATTGTCATTATACTATTTTCCGTTAGTTTATACATACGTGTGTTTGTGTGTCTAGCTGGGATATATCATAAATCACTATGATATCGATTAAGATCTGTATACAATGTTACTAAGGAAGATTTGTATCGTAAATCATTGCAGCCAATGACATGTCATTTTGCAAGGGATAGTATTTTTTTATTAATAGTATATGATTAATTCACTATACACAGACACAGACACATTTTTTTTCTTCCCTCCTCGGAAATAAATAATAATATTTAATTTAAACAGTAATCCGCGTGATAGGATATTAACGTAATTTACAACGAAAAATCTAGGTTTATAATCAATCGAAAAAAGAGATTAAAGTTTATCGCGCGGATTAAAACGAAACTTTATTGTCTACTTTTCTTACAGGAAAAATAAAAATATGGGACAGAGAGAATGATACTAAATGGTAATACACGTTTTTCTCCGTTCACATATTTAAACCAGCTTTATTTGCTGGATATAGAAATTAACGGTGCATTGTTTTTACGAACAAATCGTATGTATATATATTATACCACGGTTAAATCTGAATTTATTTATTCAACTCTTTTTTCTTTTCTTTTTTTTTTATTATCATTTCATAATACCCAAAGCATTTTTATATTAAATCCTTGAGAATTTAACCGAAATCGATGGATAAAATGCGCACGTATTTATCGTGCAGAAACATATTTCTATTTATTATTATTATTATTTTTTACCAGTCACTTCTCGGATTAAATCTACTTCAATTAAAAATAATTCCCCATAGAGCGTTTGTGTAATATAAAATTAAAAAGAAATAAGAAAGAAGAAGAAAGAAGAAGGAAAAAAAAGGTTGAGAGATAAATTTGCAGGTGCCAGGGATCCAGAGTTATTATAACGTTCTTATTCTTACCTGGTTTACGAAGGTGGGCAGGGGCAGAGGCAGGGACAGGGGAGGAAGTTAAAGATCCGTAGAAATAAAAGGAGTAGGATTTAATTCGATACATCGGGCGGGTAAGGAAGTGTGTTGTTTTAATGCAGGCAACGGTTTTCCGGCTCTGAAGCGTGTCCACAACGGTCGTAGACGGATGTCCAGGAACACGTGGCGGTTAACAGGTGGCAAGCATAACGTTCGGCACACGGTTCACTTACACACCTATTTATATTTCTACACCTATAATACTTATCTATCTTTTTTTTTGTTTATCCTCGTATATTTAACTCGCACATTTATTTCTAGGATATGTACGCACACAAGTGTGTGTGTGTGTGTGTGTAGATAAGTGCATCAATATTTTTCATTTGTGTGTGTGTTTTCTATCATTTGTAAAAATGTAGATGCATCAAGATAGTTTTCGTGTTCCGTGTTGTTTAATTTGCAGCTATCTACCTACTTCCTTGCAACGTTAACTCGTAGTTGTGTGAATGTATTTTAGTTTAGTGTTAGTGTGAGAGTTTTGTTGTGAACGTTGGGAGGAGTCAAGGTTCGAAAGCCCTGGTGACCCTGAATCGAGTCAGAGAACCGTGACGAAGAAAACGAAACACTTTTAGAAACTTCCATTTAACTCTTTATTTCGTTGGACTTATTTTCTTCTTTTGTTTTCTTTTGTTTGTTTAGTCTCGCTTAAATGAATCATCCTGATTTTTATTGTTCTTTATCTTCTTTTTTTCCTTAAATTCATATTCTCACGGTTTTATTTTATATGTTGGAGGAGAATGATGGGGATGTTTTATTTGTTCAAAAAAGGTTTCAATAGTTTGTTATATTGGATTTGATTGTATAGACCAATTAAATTAGGAATACAATTTTGATAACCCTTAAGAACTTCTTCTTCTCCTTCATCTTTTTCTTTTTCTGCTTCAATAAAAATGAAAAGCAAGCACTAACGATAACAATAATGATCCAACAATGGAAAGATCCCATTTTAAGGGGTGGGTTAAAACGAATGTAAT
This sequence comes from Polistes canadensis, assembly GCF_001313835.1. Classification (NCBI taxonomy): domain Eukaryota; kingdom Metazoa; phylum Arthropoda; class Insecta; order Hymenoptera; family Vespidae; genus Polistes; species Polistes canadensis. Next base: position 89,469 of record NW_014569626.1, read on the forward strand.
TAACTTTTCGTTTGATAATACTTGACCTCTCGATAGTAGTAGTAGTAGTAGTAGTAGCAGCAGCAGCGGCGGGAGGGTTAAACCAATTAAAAGATTTTTCCTTAATTGGAAAAATAATTTTCTCTTATAAAATATGCAATCCTTTAAAAAAGAAATATAAACGGATGGTTAACGGATTAAAGTACGAGTAAAATATGTCATGAATTATAACAAATTTCGTGTTAGAAGAACGAATGTAAAATATCGGATAGGAAAGGAAGATAGTAATCAAAAAATTAGCCTAAAGGAGAGAAACGTCAAAAAAGATGATTTTGTTCCATGTAAAAGATATAAAAGCTTAGTTGGAAAAAAGGCCTTGAGGCTTTTAGTAAGAATAACTCGTAACTTTTGCTAGGAGACATACAATGAAATCGGTCGATTCAATTTTCTTTCTTTTCTTTTATTTTTTATATTTCTCTCTCTCTCTTTCTTTTTAACAGTCTTTTTATCTTCGATTTCCGTCGCGACGTCGCCAAGGACAAAGACATTGTCAGTGCGTGGCATGATGAGAATAAAGAGTCGAGAGAAAAAGAGGAAAAAAGGGAAGTATAATAAAATAAAAAGAATAATAATAATAAGAAGAAGAAGAAGAAGAAAAAGAGAGAATAAGGAGAAGTAGTAGAAAGAATAGTTGATAGGAAGGGGGTGGGGGCGGGAGGTGAAGGAAAAGTAAAAGATAAAGGATAGAAGAAAGTCTGCGAACAAAAAACGTGCTAGTAGACAGAGAATAACGGGTGAATTTAAGTATTAGACGCCTCTGGGGCCTCGTTTAATCATTTAATCGACTCGACGCAATGTCCATCCGTCCCGTTCATTTTTTCTTCTCTTTTTCTTTTTCTTTTTTTTTTTTTTTTGCTCATTTTCTCCATTTCTACGACTCTTCGTTTCCCCTCTTCTTCAACTACTTCTACTTCCCGATCTACGAATTATTTTCCAATTATTATCAATTTTCCGTAATAAATATATATGCGATTCACTAGGTTTCATTTCGTTTTTTTTATTTAAAAACTAAAAAATCCAGGGAGACAAAACAGTGATCGAAAAATGAGAAACGCGAGAATGCAGAAATATCATATATACTTATGTACGCACGTAAGAAGTTATACTTCTTTAGAGTACGAAAACGAATATAACCTCAAAAATAACTTCAATTTTCCCGCGCATCGTAAATATCGACAACTTCGTGGTGTTGATTTTTCGGTCGCATCTAACCTCACTTTCCAAAACGCGCCAAAAGAGAAAGAAGTATAACTTCAATAAAATAAAAAAAGTATTGAATATATTGAATTTTCGAGACGGACATTGAAAGGGTGTTCGAAGTTTAGAAGAAGGATTAACTAAAAAGGGGAAAGTTGCGCCCATCTTTGTTCGACAACGAATATCGTCCGTCAGTCCCACCCACCCTTCCGGGATATTTGTTCCGGACAGAGAGACGACGATATTCAAATACAAGCGGGCCCGGTTGTGTCGGAGACTCGAGCGTCTCTCGAGAGCACCGCAAACACTCGAATACCACCGGATCGATGGGAAACGTTGCATTCACCGTGATAGTGAAAGATTCAAAGTGCATAAATATCAGCTTCTATCTATCTATCTATCTCTCTCTCTCTTTCTCTCTCTCATTTTCAGTCGTGAAACCACGAGTGAGTCCACGCCATGCCACGCCGTTCGACACGATCAAAGTGAAATGAGGAGGGGGTGGAGGAGGAGGAGGAGGAGGATGAAGGGGTGGAGGATGAGGTTGGGTGACGAACATAGTGTGTTTCATTTTTTTTTCTTCTTTTTTCTTTTTATTTTTATTTTCTATGTTCGATACAACCGTTTCAACGAGAGAGGGAGGACCCCATCGAACATCGCGTGGATTGTTTTCTAGAAAAAGCACACGTTCGAGAGCAATTACATCCTTCCTGACATATATATATATATATATATACACGTCTTGTTTCTGACACCGTTCGTACACAAAACTCCAATCGAACGAGATAAAGTGTTCTGCCTCTATACGTAGTATGCATATGTTTGCAAGAGAGAGAAGGAGAAAGGAAAGAAGGAAGGAAGGAAGGAAGGAAGGAAGGGAATATACCACACACTATACTCTACTAGTAGCAACACACCTTTTGTTCTATCCTCTCTTCCCTTTTCAATCGTTTATTTCTATCTATTTATTTACACTACAACCCCCTTATCCCCATAGGGTATGCGTGCGATAGTAACAAATCCATTTGGAATTGTTCCGATTAACTTATCGGATGATAAAAAAGAAAAAACAAAATCGGCCGAGAGAAATCATAGTATTTACTTTTCTATCCTCCTAGAATCTGCGGATAATTTCTTTCATTTTTTTGCGAACAACGTACGCGCTAGAAAAATACGAAAATGGTCTTGTTCGATAGCAATGAATTTAATTCGTGGAAAAAAATATGATGAATACAAAGAGAGAGAGGGTTCCTATGGAAAAAAAATTCGTATGCGTTTTGACAGCAGACACAATATAGATACACATAAACGCAATCATAAATGTTTTTCGGCTCGAAGTCATACGTAGCGTGACGCGGAAATAACTTATAGGACAAACCCAATATATTTTGTTTGAAGGAAGGAAGGAAGAGAAAAGTAAACTCTCGTGCAATTTCGATCCTGGTCAATTATATAATATATCGCATTTTCTTTTGTTCTCTTTTTCTCATCCTTTGTCTGATTTTCTTTTGTTTTATCACATTCACATTTAATGTCGTCGTCCTGGCTAACAGCACGACGACGGATTACAGAAATGGATAGAGAAAATGGAAGGAGGACAGGGGCATGGGCATGGGCATGGGCATGGGCATGGGCATGGGCATGGGCAGGGAGACGGGGGAGGGAAAACGCTTCGAGCGAATAATAATTTGCCGCTAAACGTGGAAGCAAAACCCCGACCATAATAGTAGTCTGACGTTTCTCCTACCAAAGTACAAAAAGAGAAAGAAGGAAAGAGAGTGAGAGAGAGAAAGAGAGAGAGAGAGAGAGAAAGTAATAAGCGTAGAACGGTCCAGGAAATATACCCGTCGAAACGTCATTTCTACGACTTATCGAACAGTCCCACTATTGGAGAACAAAAATCCTACCCTTGTTCTTCCTCTTGTTCATCGACCCTGTTTCCACGAAATTGAAATCCTTTAAATTATCACCTTGTCAAACCCTGACGCATCGAATATTCTTATATAATAATACCTTTTTATCCGATAACATTATAGGGAAAAAGGAAAAGTATGATTTATGCGAATAAAATTCTACGAAATATATAAACCGCGCGCGATACATCGTAAAAATAATATTTTTCTTTCCCCTTTCTTTTATTTTCTTGAACGAAACCCCATTCGTCGTTGCGAAGTATATCAAAAATCGATCGAAGATATTTCAATCATTCGAATCATCGAGATCGCGATCGAGATTACTTTTGTTCAAATTTTATAATTCAATTCTAAAGTCTGGTTGTAACCACTACTAAGGGTTGTGGAGGGTGGAGGAGGGGAGGAAGGGGACGATCGATAACGTCGTTTAATTAATTTGGAATATTTCACGTAAGTGAAAATTAAACGTTACGTATAAATGTGTTCGTGCATTAGTATCGTTTCATAATGTACATACTATCCATACTTATACGGGTCAGGGTGGTACCTTTACATGGACGAACGACCCATATATTAGTCGATAATACCGAAAATATTCAAATAAATTTCGAACAAAATAATGATTATGTTTAAATAGATATGGCAAATTTGGTTAGAACATATTAAAATATGAAAAATAAATGGATTCTACATTCGCAAACGTGATATTGAAAAGATTCTATATTATACGAAATGAGTATAAGGAAAATATTGAAGGGGGAAACGGGTTTGAGGGAAGGGGTTGGCTGAGAGGTGTTCGATAAAAAAAAAAAAGGAGTCGTGTTGAGTCGAGTTTCATGCAGTAAGGCATTCCGCTTTGTCGTAGTTGGATTCGTGCAATCGGAAAGAAATTATTATCCGACATCTAAGGGTGGAAGAAGAAGAAGAAGAAGTAGAAGAGGTAGAAGAAGTATAGAAAAGAATGTAGAAGCAAAACGGTGGATGCGAAAAATCTCTGTGTCTGAGGGAAAAAAGAAAGAAAGAAAGGGAGGAAAAAAGGGAGGAAAAAAGGGAGGTGGAGGAGGAGGAGGAGAAAGGTTAATGGAGCGTTGCGAGTAGAGAAACGATCCATCGACGTGGCGCGACTCCTCGTCGACTTTTTCCAACCCCCTCCCCCTCGGCAACATCCCTTATATTCCACCTCCCCTTTTTCCATTTTAAGATATAATTCTAGCTCGTAGCTTGACCTAACTCGTAAAGTTTTCTTTACTTACTTTTTTTTACGAATTTTACTTACTTCTTTTCATTCATATCAACACTCCCGTCCATTCAAAATTTATTTAAAGAATTAACTTATTTTTTTTTTGTTTTTTAAATAATCTAAACAAGTTTTAAATTTAATTCAACGTATACGTAAAACTATTAGAGTAAAATCATTTTTGTATTGTTATTACATTGCGAAAGTATCAACGATTGAATTTGTTTTTTGCACGATATTATATCATATTTACAAAAATAAATGATAGCTACTTATATAAGTTGAGAATGATTTAGTTCGTAATTCATATAATAATTTATAAAAATGACGATAATCGTATTGATATGCCGTTAAAACAAATTCCCTATTCGTAAGAATTATGATTAAATTGAAATGTACTTTCGAAGATTATAATATCAATGGCCCCATGGTTTGTCGAACATTTGCGAAATAGAAAAATCGTATCGATGGGAGAAATCCGTGAAGCCCTTTACTTTTTTTTCTCTCTCTCTCTTTCTGTATGTGTGTGTGTATGTGTATACGTACGAGCATTTTAGCTCGATTAATTTCCGAGCGGATAAGGTTTCGACAGGAAAGAGAGGAAGGAAAAAAAGAAAAATAGAAAATAGAAACGGAAGTACAGAAGAAAAAGAAAGAAAAGAAAAGAATAAAGAAAAGAAATAATCAGTTTTATTTCAGTTGATAATTTTGACGAATCCTACTACCCTTACGCGACGACGACGACGACGATAATAATTCACCTGACTCGCATTTTCACGTCCGTTAAATCTCGTTATCTGTTTCCTATAATTCTTTAGCACAGATCTGATTAATTAAAACGAGTGAACTTATTAATTGGATATTACCCGATTGGTAATATACGAGCAAAACTCGTACATTGTTCGTTCATTCGTTCGTTCTAATTATCATATTGGAACACACGATGGACATATGTGCACATTACGTAGAGGATTGTCCTTATTTTCGGACGGGGGTAGTGTTTTTTAGAATTTTTATATACCCATAGACTGAATATGGTTACAGGACTGATCTAAAAAAAAAAAAAAGGAAAAGAAAAAAGAAAAGAACAAGGAAAGAACAAGGAAAGAAGATAATCCATCGAGCGAGCTACAAAATAGGAATAAAGGGTGGAGAGGGTGGATATCGTAGGGGTAGATCCATCGATCGATGGATAAAAGAAGATGGCAAGGGTTTCGATGAAGATCGAAGATCGGACGTCTACCGTTGGGCGAAATCTGCCCTTCGGCCGAGCGGTGGTTTCTACCATAGCCAGTGTTGTAAATCTTCTCTCGCCAATAAAGCACTCCTGGAAGCTTCGAATAAAAAAAAAAATAAAAAAAAGGGGAAGGAAAAATAAAAAAGAAAAAAAAAAAGAAGCGGCAGAGAAAAGCTCGATAAAGCGCCAAAGAGTTACGAGAACGTTGGATTTTCGACAGTGGTGGTGGTGGGGAGTGGGTGGTGGTATCGTTGGCCCTTTACGTTGCCCTGCTGAATTTTTAACCGATAGAAAGCTTTAAACATAGTTAGATGTATATATGTATATAAAAAGAAAAGAAAAATAATAAAAATTAGGGGTGAAGGGAAGAAGGGAAAATAGAAGGACAGTCTTTACCCATTTCACCTTTTAATTGGGATTTTATACGAGGAATTAGACTAAAAGGGTATCCTCGGTACGATTTAACCCCCCCCCCCCCTCCTTTTTATTTCCCACGACGAAAAAAAGGAACGCAAAAAATAAAAGAAAGAAGAAAATCAGCAGCGTTTAACGATAGTAGTTTGCATTCTGGGGTTTTGGGTTTTTTCAACTTTTCGGAAGAAGATGCACGTGCATCTAAATCATAAGTGCATGCTTCGTAATGTCGTAGGTTTTGTATACCGTTTCTTCCGTTGTGTTCGATTCACAAATCACAGCAAGAAAAGATAGAAAAAAAGAAAGAGAGAGAGAAAAAGAGAACTTTAAAAGGATAGAAAATCACGCAAACACATCTTGGTATTTCCCACATCGAATATAAAGTTAACGGCGTCGTCTGCTGTGGCTTTTCTATATATTTCTATCTCTCTCTCTCTCTCTCTCTCTCTCTCTCTCTCTCTCTCTCTCTNTAAAAGGATAGAAAATCACGCAAACACATCTTGGTATTTCCCACATCGAATATAAAGTTAACGGCGTCGTCTGCTGTGGCTTTTCTATATATCTCTCTCTCTCTCTCTCTCTCTCTCTCTCTCTCTCTCTCTCTCTCTCTCTCTCTCTCTATCTTTCTTCTTATTTTTTTTCTTCTTAGGTATCTCTTAATGGATTTACGAGAAAACGATTCTTCGACGAGTAGTTCCTCTCATTCGATCCCATTGAAGAATAGAGAGACACTACTTTACTACTGATTCTTCAATCTCTTACAAATTTTAAAGGAGGAAAGTGGTGAATGAATCCCCCTTTTTTTCAATTATTTATCGATTTAACGTTCAATTTTTTATTTATTTTCATTTCCTTTCACATCATCGAAATATTATAATATATAATATTTCGTAATAATTATTATATATATTTAAAATTCTAATCAAATTTGTAATTAAACGTGTTCCCTATTTGTTTTTCTAATAATCATTTATATTATTTGACTATACGAGAATAGACGTAGAAATAATTTTCGGTGCAATTTGTTTAAGGGACTGGGGGGTTGGGGGCAGAGGGACAAAATAGAAAAGTTTGACGTATAATAGAAACGTGAGATCTTATTGATGAGGAAAATCGTCGTTCTCGTTAAAATTTTCGTTATCTAGTCTCTCTCTCTTTCTCTCTCTCTCTCTCTCTCTTCACATTTTATCCGATTTTAGAATAATTCTTTTTTTCCTTTTATTTAATTCTTTTCTTTCTTTCTCTTCCAATATCCCATAGCGTCGATACGAAAAATAACATAGCTATTTGCTTTCGCGAACGGACGAACTCTCATTTCGGATTAAAATCGAACAAACGTTTGTTCGGGGAACCGTGGCAAGCTTGCGAAAAAGTGCCGGAGAGATAAAAAAAAAAAAAAGAATATAAATACATATATACTCTATAGTATATATAAATATAGGGTAAAATTTGATCGAAAGTAGAAACACAAAAATGACGGTAGATTAAGTTTAAAACTCTATTATAAACTATCTCTTATAATATAATATTTATCTCTGAATTAATTTGACAAAGAATTTTTAAATAAAAAAAAAAAATTATGTAATAATTATACGACAAACCATAAAAGTATTAATAAACATTGAACAACATTTGTCTCTTCTAGAAATAAATGATATTATCGAAGAGAAAATACAGAATAGAAAGGTTTTAGGAAAAATAAACCGAAAAATCTGATGTATATCAAACGAAGAAGTTAGGATTAAAGGAAAATTCTCAGATGAAATGAGACACTTAAGAAAAAGAGAGACACACATATATATTTATAAAGAAAGAAAGAGGAAGAAAGATGGAGAAAGAGAAGAGAACGAGGATACAAATAGGTTAAAAGAAAATTTCCTTTTCTACTAATGCTCTTTATGTATTCTCAGAACGTTTTCGAGACGGTTGCTGTGAAAAGTCTCTCCTCTATTTCACTCGAATAGAACGGATTCTCCAGCGATCTTGGGCAGATTTCGAATTTACTCGCTCGTGGTCCACGAGATGAAAGAGAGAATGAGAAAGAATGAAAGCGAGAGAGAAAGAGAGACATTGGTCGTACTGTCTCCTTAATGGATTTACGAGTAGAGCAATTCACTGCATTTCTTTTTCTCATTCTAAAAGTAAAGTAGTTCGTAAGTATTTAAGAAAAAGAAAATACAAAACCACCACAAGTAAGAAGGGGTAAGAAAGAACAAAAAATTCGACGACCTATTCGATGCAAGTCCTCCCCCATCTCCTCGCCCCCAAACGAACCATCCCTCTTTTCCTTTTCACATACTTATCAATCATTACAGCAATAACATAAATTTCCAGATCGTTTTAATTCTAATCGCAATAAATTATAACTTTGTACATACGATAGATCCGTAGTAATATTTCGATTATAAAACTTATAGACGCGTAATCGATTTCGTAAACACATTCTGTAATAATATTTCTATCACCGTGACGTTTAATAACGCGAAACGTTAAAAGCACAACCCCCGCCCCCCAACGCGCATGATCGAATGGAATCTAATTAGCGATAAATTAGAATGATTATTATTGTTATCGATAGAAATCAACAACAGCCCTGTCTCTTTCCCTCCCTCTTTCCTCTTTCCTCTTACCCCATTCGAAAATCTATGTCCGATTAATTGGCTTTCCATTGAAATTGATCCATAGAGAAAATGATTTCGCTTGTTAGATTGTATTATACTATGATTAAATGGTTATATAGTAAAATAGTTTCCATATTGTCTAACGTTAACATTGTATTCATTAGATTTGTCGGATTTATCGTGTCTTATGTTGCCAGATGCACGTGAAAGGGTTTAGGTGAAGGTAACAGCCCGTATTTGGATTAAGACACCGACACCGACACCTAATAACCCGCATCTCTCTCTCTCTCTCTCTCTCATGAACATTCACTTTCTTTCTTTCATTCTTCCTCTAGAAATTTCCCCTAGAACTACGGGGAATTTCTTTGTTGGCTCTTATCAAAAGAGAAAATCGTCCCGTGATTCGAAATCCTCATGACTTCATTCGAATTCCATTGAAATACTGCACGCTTGTATGCGTTGGAAGAATGCATCCTCTCTTTCCCCCACCCCCTCTCTCTCTCTCTTTTCCTTTTATTTTCCTTCTCTACTTTGAAAGTAAAAAGAAAATCAAAGCAGAAATTTGTAACAGTAATTAACGTTACACATAATTAGATCTTTGATATCAAGGAAAATGGAAGTTTCACTTTGAATCATCGGGGGTTGCATTTGATAGAAACCTTTGACAAAAGCATTTATGAGAACACACCCCTATTTGATACAAGGATCAGGGATCCCAACCCGCACTCCAACCTGTTGTTTGCTCAACCAATTCTCTTCCGTCAGTTTGGATCTGTTAACAAAAGTTCTGTTATTCTAACACATTCTAATCATTTTTATTTGAATATAATCTTTTAAATGGAGAATAATCAGAGATTTATGATTTAAAATTTGACAAAATTATTGACAATTTGACGATTATAGAATTAAGAAAGAAAGAAATATAATTCTTTTAATCAATTTTCACGAACGACAAAAGAGGGTGGTCATATTAATTGATAAAAAATATAAAAGAAAAAAAGTTCTAAGCTCACAAGAGACGTATTTCGAAATTGCTTTTTTTTTCCTGGCATAAGCTTTTTCTTTTCATTCGCGCATAAACTATTCTCTTCTCGGTGGGGTGGAGGGCGTAAGGGGGAAAGGGTGTAATTCCCTCTCTCTTTTTTTGTTCTTTTTCTGAACAATTTTTTGTCACAGACAATATATCATAACTCGCTATACCGCGATCTATCGCATAGCGAATTTCGTATCGCGTTTCGAAATAAAATTCTAACGCATAAAACCCCGTGCGAGTAAAAAGATAGATAGAGAGAGAGGGAGTTATACCAGCTAGCTAGTATGATCAAATATTAAAAAAAAAGTCCGATGAATTATAAGGAAAAAAAAAAAGAAAAAAAAATGGTTGAATAAAATTATTTCCTTTTATATCATAGAGAGGAACGACGATAAATATTATTCGTCTCTTTTATCAAACCGTGCTGATCTAAAATTTCTCTGTCTCTCTCACACTCATTGTTTCGTTCTTTAGTCTTTTTTAATTTTTTTGTTTTCTTTTTTTTTTCATAGATATTTCAATTTGATCGATCGGCAGAGAGTTTAACACAGTTTATATTTTTATATTGTTTGACGTTCACATTGGTTTATGGTGGGACACCTACAATAAGGCCTACCCTTTTATTTCATTTTTATTCTGTCATTTTTTTTTCTTTTTTTTCTATATATATATATATATATACGGTTTCGTTAAAAGAGAAATGGTAACCTTGAAAGTGGGAGAAAGAGAGAGAGAGAAATATAACGGGCCCGATCGAAATTGATAAAGCCTTCGGTAGACTCGGCTGTGGATTTTTTTTCTATCAATTTCTCGGCTTCATTCCATATTTGAGTGCATTGTACTCGACGAACAATAACTCATCTCGATATTGCTAGTTTGGCTCTCGCATATATCGATACTTGCTGCCTACTCTCTCTCTCTCTCTCTCTCTTTCTGTTTCATTTTTCCTTTTCCATTTCCCCTTTTTCCCCTTTGCCCCTTCTTCCTACCTACCCCTTTTATTCGCATCTTTTTTTTTCTATCTTCCCACCAATAATATTCTGTGTCGTAGGAGCTTTATTTTTTTCCCCCTAAGAGATAAACTTTGCTTATTAACTCGCGTGTGCTTATATTAGTTTATTATTTTACAGTCAACTAATAATATATTTATATATAAATTCTTGTTTCGTTAAACCATTGTGAAACTGAAACACGTCGAAGAAAAATAATCAACGAAAAATGTCGTGCATCAATTCGTACTTTTATTATAATCCCGAATGAATTTATCGTACAACATTTCTACAACTTTTTCTCTAACATCTAAACTCGGGTAAGAGAATTTACATTAATACACACGCACAAAAAATCAATTGTAAAAATTGTAGTAGATAGTATTCAGCATACGTTTCTTCTTTATATTCATATTTTTTTTTGTAATTTTGTTTTTAATTCGTTATTTTGTTCTTCTCCTTCCGGTATTATGATTTATTTGAATCAAAAAGCGCACATTTTTAACGATTTCCATTCGTTACCTACGAATCTCGGAATTAATCAGCAAACGTTAAACCAGCAACACGCTTGTGGCAATTGTTAATTACGAGATTCGAATTTTAATTTGTAGATTTTTCATTATTTTTTATTTTTCTTTTTCTCTTTTTTTCATTTACAGATAAAAATTCGAAAGATTATTGCAATTAACCTTCTTTCAGTTGGCCCCGAAACAACGAAGATCAACTAGTCTCGATAACAAATTTAATGAACATACGAAAATAATACGTAACGAACAACATAAAAATTTGATTAATTTAACATTAGTGACCATTTCAAATCTAATTGTAAAAGGATGTATGGTAATTAAGAATAAAAATAAGATAAGGAACAAAAATGAAGTAACGAAATATATTTGATAGACAAATATACGAATATATATATATGGGGGGAAAAGTACTTTTGAAAGTGATCAAGAATACAGACGTCACGTTCGATTTGTTATAGTACTCTTTACTATCCTGACTGACTCGAAACGTTTTAAAAGAAGGAAACTTTGGAAAAAGAGAAGAAAAATAAAAAGGGCAAAGGAAAGGAAAGGGGGTAAAGAAAGTAGCTACTTTTCATGTTTTCGGAAGGTGAAAAGGGGTTGGTTGGTTGTTGCACGTATTCTCTACCCGTAGCGTTGTACATTTTGTGTAGCAGGTAGTAAAAGATAAAGAAAGAAAGAAATAAATAAAGAAAGAAGACATTTCTTTGGTGAATGTCAGCTCGTCGATATTCGTCCACACAATCTTTGAGGGGGCAAAGGGAGGGTGGGATGCTTTCAATCGTTTCCGGTTAACACCGGACTCCATTCGAAGCTTCCGATGTGCAACGTGGTGGTACGTAGCAGTACTTCTTTTACCTGCCCGAGGCTTTCATCGTTGTTTAGATTCCAAGAAAGTGGTCGAAAGAAAAGATGGATAGCAATTTTGTCCCTTGTACCTGTTATATATATGTGAGTGTATGTGTGCGTGGAAAGAAATGTGTGTTTCCATCGACAGCTGTTGCTTAGAAACCAAACTTACTTTTTCCTCTCTAGATACATCTTGTTTTATCCCTTTCTCCAAGATTTGATCAAATGCACCTGGAAGGAAAAAAATAAATATATATATATATATATATATATATATATATATATATATATAAAATGTCCAAAGGGTTTTGATCCAGCTAGAATATATACTTCGATTAGTTGAAAGGCGAAGGGAGAAGAGGAGGATTAAAATAGGAAAGTTTTTATAATCTTATATGAATAATAAAGAATTGTTGCAATTACCATATTCAATATAAGAAATCTTGAAACCCTAATATATTAATTTAAAATTGAATAAATATATTGTTCTTTAATATAATATAATAAATCATAATAATGTTGTATTTAAAACAAAATAATAAAAATAAATAGTAGAAAATTGATGAATATTGAAAATAGTAATAATAATAAAATAAATAGGAAGAGATAAAGGAGAGATAGATAAATGAAGGAAGATTAGAAATGGTAGTGGGAAGCTGTTAAAGCTCGATGGATTCATGGCGTTTACGTTTGCGTGGCACGTGGGGGCCCACTCGAGAGGGAAACTCTCAGCGGGGTGGCAAGCTCGAATGAGAAGGCAGGTAATGAAGGATGGAGGGGCCAGTGAGTCGGTGTTTGAGAAGCACTAGTCCGTTCCCTCAGGAGTGGTCGGTCTTCTCCAGGATATCCAACGAGCTAGGGACGGATATACCCACCGTAGGCCACTTCCCTAGGGATTCTTTTCCTTTTCCATCTCTCTCTTTCCCTCTTTAAACCTTGGCAAAGCCTTTCTCTTCGATATATACCTACTTTTTCTTTGCTCAACGCAAGTACCTCGAACTAGAGTGAGAAACCGGGTTATATGCAGATACGCATACGCCCTCCACCCTGCTTTTCGCATTTTACCAACCCTCCACCCATTTCCCAACCCCTCCAGTCCCCTTTTCTTTCTTTCTTTCTTTCTTACTTTTTCTACCTACTACTACTACCTTTCTTCTTCTTCTTCTTCTTCTTCTTCTTCTTATGCTGGTGATGCTACTATTTCTTTTGCTTTTTCTTCTTCTATCGTAGTAGAGTCTCACCCAACGATACCCTCAGGAATGCACGGAAGCTCTTTTCCTTCGACGTCTATGTTACCTTCGTCATCGTGCATCTACTTTTCCTTCCTTCCTTCCTTTCCTACCATCACCACCACCATCATAACGTTTAATGAATTACTGCACAGTACTTTGCAACTTTCTAGAGAATAGATATTATAGGATTTTTCCTTTTTTTTTTCTCTTACCATCTTCTTCATCTTCTTATTTTTTTTTTGTTTCCTTTTACTCATCTCATTCTCGTTTAATATATTCTTAAGATAAATGAAAAGAGGAGAAACAAATATTAAAATTCTTCATTTACAGAAAATTAACATTCCCATTTCTAAATTGAATTCAGAATCGTTAATAAAAATTATTATTATTATTAAATGACGATAATAACGATCAATTTATATCAGATTTATATTATCGAAATACAAAAGGACAGTTTCTTAACGTCAGTTGCACGTATCGGTTTCGTAATCCGCAACGTTCCATGCTTTGATAGAAGTTTGATGCGATCTGCATAATATAACGATGGTTGAGGAGAACGATGGGAATGCCACTTTGGTTAAACTTTAGAGAATGAAAACTTTTCCTTACAATGTGATAGAGTAATACTAAAACTTCTCTCTCTCTCTCTCTCTCTCTCATTTACCCTCTCTGTCTGTCTATGTGTCTTCCAAAGGGTTGATGGGCAGAAATAAGTTTATATGTATACTAAGATAGTACAATTCGTTACATCTACAATTTCGTTGGTATTTCTTGGCTCACTGAAGTAGAAATCAAGATAATGGTTAGTTGAATGTTGTGTTTTCCAACTGGCTTGGGTATAAATTGCCAGTGAAAATTACGTTCAATTTCTTAGGTAGGATCTCAGAACAACAGCAACTACTTTCTTGCACAATTTACTTGCTTTACCTTTAATCGGTAAACTCGATAATCTTGCGTTGTAGGTTTTGAAAACTCGATGAATCCTTCTTCTTCTTCTTCTTCGTTGCTTTACTCGGACCTTCTAAAAAGGTTCGAAGATTTAATTGTAAACGTTGTTTCTCGAGAATGACACCTAGCCAAGGTAAATAAATTTATTTACCGATAAACAGAGAGTTGAGTAATACCAGTGTATATTTAGCAGTCCTGACGAAAAGTTAAATAGAAAGGGGAAAGCTAATTGTTTCTTCTTAGTAAAAAGGAACAGAAAAAAAACACACACACACACTTGAAATAAACGAATGAAGAAATACAAAAAGGGGGAATGATAGAAGTGGTTGGTTATGGTTAATAGTTAATGAAACGAGATACTCTAACTGGTTGAAAACTTATTTGATTCGCCTATCTACGAGAGTCTTTCTTTGTCGTCCTGAATGTATATATGTATGTATCGATGTGTGTATGTGTTCTCTTCCTTTAACAAGATGACCCAGATTTTCGATTCCGCAAAGGTGAGGTAGTCGGAAGTGCAGCACCACGACTTCTACTAGTGGAAACCGAACTTGTCTAATTTCTTAGGTCGCTGCGGTTTGTTTCGTATAGTTTTAAACTATAGTTAACTACTGAAATAGAAAGAAAGAGAGAGAGGATGAAAAAGATATAAATTCATAAAAGTATCCAAGCAGTATACTATTACTTATGTCCGATACAAACTCGTACTATCTCTCAGATAATTTCTACTTTCCTGTTAATAATATTAAATTATATAGACTGCCTGTAATAAAAGGAAACATTTTTAACGGAGTAAATTCCAAAAGGGATGAATAATATAAAGTCAAACTAATTTTTCACTTTTATATTTGAAAATAAATGATATATTATTTTTCTTCTATCTTCTTGCAATAATTAATAATGAAACAGTCGTATCCGTAGTTTCCGAAAAGATGTAATCTCTTCTCTGTACCATAAAATATCGTTTAAATCTACTCAGTTAAAAATTTCTAATAGAAAAATCTAAGTGATCTGTGTAAGTGGCATTCAAGTTACGTGTAGTAGATTATTGAACAGAAAAAGAACTTGTATGGTCACGTCTGAAAGTTGGATAGGAAGGAGTAGGGTGGAAGAGAAGAGGAAGTTTCTAAAATTCGGAATTCGAAGGTTGTAGGAGACGATCGTCTGCAAGAGGCAGGAACGTAGGAGTTAAAGGTAAAATATAGCTGGTGGTTCACGCCCATGCATCGAGAAGGAAGGTGGTGGAAGGGTGGTCGAAGGGTGGCCAAAGGGTGGCCAAAGGGTGGCCGAAGGGTGGCCGCGGTTAAATACCTAAATACCATCGAACCTCCGACAGGCCGATACGCGTTCGCGCACGGCTTGTTAAACGATTAATCGCGCTGATTGGATTCCAATTAGTCTGCTAACGACATCCCAACCGAAAGCTGATATTCCAACCAATACTTTTCGACATTTTCACCCTGTTATCTTTTATACATCCCATTTTTTTTTTATTAATCTTATTATTTCTCTTACTTACATATTTCGTTTCGTATAGAAAATATTTTATACTATTATATTATATTACCCCACAGAGAACAATTATATTATATTTCGTATTTAATATTTAATGTACAATAATAATTATGTTTATTAAATCAAATGCCAATCGCGTAATTTCCATAAACGTGGAAAATAATAATTGCGCTAGACAATTTGGAAAAGTTGATTTATTCGAGAATAGGGTGATCTCCGTTGAATTCATTTTGACGAGTTGCGTTTGACGTTAACACGTAATTTCTGGTTAATGCTTGCTCCATTATCACCATCGTTATTCTTTTGGAAAAGCTCCTGTCGTTGGCAGAACTTTAGGGCGTGTGTGATACGATCGAGCAGTGAGAAGATTTTCAATCGTACAAAATCACTAAGCGACCCTTAAAAGCTTTCAAAAGGGCACCACCCATTTCCTTTTCTTTTTTTTTTCTTTTTACTATACCCCATTCCTCGATTTCTTGACCCAGCGTTGTTCGTTTCTAACAGTTTTATAGTTCGAACAAACATTTCTTCTGTCATTTAAAACGATTAATATAATGAAATGAAATTTTCATTATTTTAATGTTAAGTGTAGATTTAATTTCAAAATCTAGTGATTAGAATAAAGAAATTAATATTCAGGACATTTAAGCAAAAGTTACCACCTTCCTCCCTTTCTCCCTTCCTTCCTTCCTTCCTTCCTAACCACCCCTCGTTGTTCTAGTTTTTCCTGACAAGTGGTACGCCGCCGGAAAGCAACGGGGAAGACAAAAGAAAAGAGATTACCTGATATTAATTAATTTCGCTCTGGGCGAATGAATCTTTCCCGTTCTATATGCGATTCTGTTACCCGGGTATACAACAATGATCATAATGAAAGTCGCTTTAAAACAGCTAACCGTAACGGGCCAAATAAAAGATCATAAATCTTTCCAAATGTCCAACAAAATGAACGTTTTAACGTCACCATAGTCCCTTCGCTTGCAAATTCATTTTCCATCGTTTTGTAAACTGTTCAACAACAACCAACCCCCGTGCAGGCTGGGGAGACAACTTAATCAATTCATACGATCAATAAAAAGAAAAAAAAGAAGTGGTTAGAAAATAAAACGCTACCCTAGTTCGATCATTTCTTCTTGTGTCGGGTGTAGGTGCGTGTGTTTAAAATATTGCATAAAAAATGTGCAACTTAATTTATACACATTCGTTAATTTTCTTTCCCTTTTTTTTTTTCTTTTATTTCTATTTCCACCCTGCGTGCGTTTAACCGATGCCGACTCTCCTCCTCCTCCTCCTCCTCCTCCTCCTCGTCCTCGTCGTCGTAGTCAGAGATTTTTTTACCATTGAAAATCGATTCCGAAAAAAGAAAAAAAGAAAAATGTCGACGAGCCTGCTTCGGTTTTTTGACGGGGCAAGCAACGAACGGCGAAGATTATGCGCTACCCCCACCATACCACCACACCATACCGTACACCATTCGTACGCAAAACTATGGCACGCACTATGGTAAGCGTGTACGCGTAGAACGATATCTCTCGATCAAAAGTAGGGGGTTAGGGGGTAGTATTCGTTCGGCGGACATAAAAAATGGCGCGACGATTTTCGGTCGAGATTCGACTGTTCAACTTAAAAAATAGCGCGCTAGGTTGGACCGATAAAGCACCTAGGGGGTACATTCATCTCGTACCTTCAACCAATACGCGAATCTACAAATATACGTATACCCTTTTTTTTTATGTTTTTTGTTTTCCGTGTATTTAAAACGTACACGCACATCTACGTACATTTCTAACTGAAATATGTATTGGCGTTATCTCTTTCGAAATTCTACGATATTTTATTCTTTTTTTGCTGGACTTTTTTTGTTTTTATTGCGAAACTCTCCCCCTATTCCTCTCTCTCTCTCTCTCTACTTTCCTTTCCTTCCCCCTGTTTCGATCTACGAATGAAACACGACAGATCATTTTTATTATTACTATTATTATTTTTTGTATACCCAACCCTCCCTCCCCCTTTCTTCCGCTATGATATTATCAAACGAAACTTTGACTATTTTTATAAGAAAATTATTTTAATTTTTATAATCGTTCGCGCATGCCGAAAGATTCTACGATATTTAATTATAATGAAAAATAATATAGGACATATCGTACCCTCTTACGCGTCGGAGGACGTGAAAAATCGATCGGAAGAATTTGTTGCATCCTTTTTTTTCTTTTTGGTTCGTACTTTTATTCCCCCCCCCCCCCGAACAGTTCAATGGACATAAACTGCAACACCTTCCAGTGTTGAAAGAGTTTCTGTAAATAATCTTTTGCACGTGCAGAATTTCTATTCATAGTTTTACCGCGTGTAAAAGCTCGATACGAGGGAAAAAAGGGGTCCCGATCCTTTTTTTCGAAGCTGACCATCACCTCGCGAGTGACGTCAAAATCTATCTCTCTCTCTGAATCTATTTCTATTCTATCATATTATATTTTATTTCATTTTTTATTTATATAGTTCTAATCCATCTTCGTACCTTCTCGTTCATTTAACTAACGTTCGATCTTACCAACAAAAAAAGTATTAAACAATTTTCTACAAAAAATGTGGTAGTTTAAATTTTAAACAAAAGGAAATAGAAGAAGAAGAAGATAAGAAAATTTTGTTCGACGAAAATAATGCGAATAGAATTTCAAAATAAAAACACGGGTTCGTTTCTTAGACGACGACGACGACGTAACGTTGCTATTTTCTATTCGTTCTAAGTGAAATCGTCTAGGAGATAAATAGAAAGAGAGAGAGAGATAGAAATAGAGATTGAATTCGAAATTTCGCGGAAGCCTTTCAGCAGTCGCAGAGATTCAGCAGACAGCCACCTGCTAAGCCGGACTAAGCTCTTGCAAAGTGTCGCACGACTTAGGGGTGGGATGCGGGAGGTTGGGGAGGTGGGGGCTGAGGGTTACGAGTGGGTCCGTACGATTGGCCGTAGTTTGAAGGAGGAAGCGAATGGCGAATGGGCAAGCAGTTGGGTCGTTGGTATGTTGCTTTGTGTGTACAACATACGGCAAGTAATTCTGGTTAGTCCGAACGGTGAATTAATAAAGAAGAGAAGAATTCCAGATTCCCATGGGACCTTTGGGAATCGTTCCTACTCTAGAGAAAGAGAGAGAGAGAGATAGAAAGAGAGAATGAATTTTCATTCCCATTCCCAGCCTTAGCTAAAAAACAACCCCCTCGCCCCGTTTCAACACCCCCGTTCAAACTCTCTTTCTATTTTCTTCTTTCACAGAGCCTATCCAATGGGGAGGGAGGGTTTCTGTTCCCTGTTACTTCTCGAGATCTGCTAACGCGTTCACGTTAGTGAGTGGAACGCTAAACTACTGGCCAACGCACACGTATTACACATACATGAGTGTACGCACACATGCACGTTCTTCTAACATATACAGAATGAAAATACACAGAGAGAAAAGGAGGACAAGGAGGGTGGATTTGTAGGAGAGGGCCAGCAGCAACAGCAGCAGCAGCGCATTGCCGACGTATTTGCATTCAATTTCTTTCGAAGGGTCCTCGAAGGCAGCAGCACCCCTTGTCGATCGTGAAATAGGGTCTAGAGGATAAAACGAACGTACTTGGGCAAACATTAACGTGAGGGGAGGGACGAAAGGGTGGCAGAGTAGGGAGACAAGGTCGAAGAGTTTTCGCAATAGCTTCTTCCTTCTCTCTCTCGTTTTCTTTTTCTTTTTCTTTTCATCTTTTTATCTACTCATCGATACCTTCAGGAAAACTCAAGCGTTCGAGTGGGTAGGAAGAAAAGCAACCACGTGGACGACACCACTACACATTTTAGTTTTCCTTCAATACGTTGTTAGTATTTCTTAGATGCTCCTTTTTCGGATAAGTATAGGTACTATCTTCTTTTATACTTTACGAATTGTCTAACATATTTTTTTTTTTTTTTTACGAAATAAAAATATACTTATGTTAGTCATTTACTGTGGGGTCAAATTCTTTGACGCTGATAAAAAAAGGATTGGTCAAGCGAGAATGAAATCTTTTTCTTTGTGGGACAAATATATATATATATATATATATACGATAGTATCCAAGTTTTGATTTTGATTTATCTGTGAAGATTAGAAATCGTTCCCCCATTACAAAACCCCAATTTTATCTTATATCAGAGTTACACCTTATCCCAAAATGTATTTTAGGAACAAAATTTCTACACTTAAATTCGGTTTAGTAGAATAAAAAGGAAAGGGAAAAGAAAAAATTATGCACACTTCTACTTCCCTCTCTTCTTCCCAACACGCACACACACGTATCTTTATTTTTATTATATGTATGTGTCGTATAATACTTAGAATCGTATTCCATGTATGAAAGAAAAGTACGAGAAGAATTGAAAAAAGGGGATGGTGGAAACACACGGAGTCGAAAGTTTTGCGAAAAATGTCCTGGTTGGTAGGGCAAATTACGTTGGTTTCGAGGGCTCGTTCCTTCTTCTTCCTTCCTTCCTTCCTTCCTTCCTTCCTTTCTTTCTTCCTATATTTTCTTGAATTTCTTTTTTTCTTCTTCTTCTTCTTCTTCTACTTCTATTTTCTTTGTATCCCAGATTCTCACTCCTTCCGCTGCGTCCGCTTCCGCTTTACGGTACGATGGGTTTCTAGGTAAGAAAAGGATAACGAAGTCCTCCGAACGCATCCACTGGGGACAGGAAAGCCACTGTAACGTCCGGTTGTGAGTGTCCTTCGAAGACAAACGTCTTCAAATGTCTACAGGGATGTCAACTTTTGACTAGAAATATGACGAATAATACTAAAACCCTCGCAAATATTTTATCATCGTCTCTGTTATATTTTGACAAATATTATATATTCGATATTGTTGTACATTTTCGAAACTGATTCAAAATATTATTTCATTGCAAAAATTATTTCGATAACACAATCCCCATCCCCGCCTTTTCCGTGTTTGTCAGAATTGTTTCAAGTATTGTAAATCAAGATTAAACCCTACACGCTTATACGAAAAAAAAAAGAAAAGATATATTAATTTATAATAATAATGTCTCGAAATATACGATATTGATATCTTACCAAATTCCATTTGTTCGAACATTTTCCATTCTAGTTGAAATTTCTTCTATTCGAATCCCTAGTTGCATTCGGGTCCGTTGGTTTTGTTTTATTCAGCTAGGTTTGCTTTGATAGCAAACATGAGAATCTCTTTTGCAACAGTAGGAGACGAGTTTCTGAGATAAATCGACGCTTTAAGATGTTATTTCCTTATCACAGATATATTCCAACGTGAGATAGAAAACACGAACTTTGATCTTTGTAGATTCTTCTTCCCATCTCTCTCTCTCTCTCTCTCTCTCTCTCTCTCTCTCTCTCTCTCTCTTTCTTTTTTCTTTATTTTCTCTTTGCCATCGAAAAGTCGTGGGGTACATATAGACAACCCCACACCCCTCACGTGAAAGGTAGGAAGGAAGAACCGATACGAGCGAGAAAAATTCTACTCGGCACTTTTCAATTTCCGACGTTATTTCGTTAAGAACTCGTCTCGAGCTTCTTCCATCTTCCACATTGTTCTCACAATGTTCTATCTCTCTCTCTCTCACACACACACATTCTTTCTTTATTTTATTCTTTTCTACTCTTCAAAAGGGGAAGTAAATGCACGTACATGTCTGCTGAATCTTCTTCCTTACACCCCCGACTCACCCTCCCCCCACAGTTCCTTCTTTATCTTCTTTTTCTTTCTCACCCCCTTATTTCCTATTTATATCCTTTTTTTTCCTTTCTCGTTCTCTCTCCTTCCTTCCACCTTTTCTTTTTCTTTTTTTTTTTTGTTTTGTTGTACTCCCCTTATTCCTTTTGCTTCCGCGTTGTTCATCTTTCTCGTCTTACTCAAAGACGTAGGAGGATGCAATTTTAATATTTAACGTCCGCTCAGGTTGCACTATTCGCTAGCGAATAGGTGACAGGCAAGAAAAAATAATTGCCATCAAAGAACTTGCCATTTCTTATTTCGAATAACAATTTAATTAGTTTTTTTTTTCTTTTTATTGTTGTCACCATTTTCTTCCTACTTTCGAATAAATATAGTAATCAAAAAGCTTCGAACAGTTTCTCCCTTCTTCTTCTTCTTCTTCTTCTAACCATCACTCTCCGTTATGCATCTTCATATTCTTCGTTCACCGAAAGAGAGATTACTTTACTTACACACATGTAGGATAATAAAAAGTTCGAGTGAGTTTCGTCGAAGGGTTCTAAAAAGGGCGGCTGGTCGCACGTTGTCCTACTCTCAGCCGAAATTATTAAAAAGGAATTTTTGGGTTACCTCGAAGGCATACACACACACACACAAATTCTAATAATCTTCAAAGACTATTCTTCAAAGAGAACAAGAACTCAAGATCATATATATGTATATCTATGTGTGTGTCTGTGTGTTTTTGAGAGAATGAAATAAAAAACATCGAAGAATAGAATTATAAATTGGCGTAGGGGAGCACGAGACAAGGATGAGAATAGGAATAAGGTTGGTAGGACTGGTTGAAGTAGATGAAGAAGAAGAAGAAGAGGTGAAGGGGGAGAAAAAGGGTGAGGGTGAATTCTTCCCATCGTCACCAACCACCTCTACTTGACAAATGACTCTCGGCGCCAAGTACGACACGACAAGTCCAATGGAATCCGAAACTCTTCTTCTTCTTCTTCTTCTTCTTCATCTTCTTCTTCTTCTACTACTACTTCTCTTGGGGTTGTCTCTTAATAATCTCAGAACCCTTCGACTTTCTCTTGATCGTATTAAACTTCCACCCTCGTGAAAGTCAGAGTATTCTATTCTAAACGAGATATTTTACACCTAACAACCTAACCTCATTTTATCCAATTTTCCTTTTTGATATTTTCTAACATAAAATATTTAACACTTGTATTATATACTAAATTATTGTATATATATGTTGTGTTTGCTAAATTTAATATTTTTCATATATATAAATGATCATAGTGTTGCATATTGATATTTAATTCAGTATAATAGTCTAATACAATTTATTTTGAAACATATAGATATACATTTATAATTGCATCCTATGATAATTAATACAAAAATTTAGATTACCTTAGGAAAATAAAATCAAGAACTATCGAGAAAAAAAAAAGAAGAAATCTATAATTAAATATTTAATATAAGAGTTATTATTAATTAGTAAGAATGTGTTCGTTGACGACGACGACGACGACGACGACGACGACGTTAAACTTGTTGGAACTTATTTTGTTTTATTCTTTTTTTTTGTGTTTTAGTTATCGTAAGAAAAGTAGCTCTAACGCGTAATTTCGTAATGTCAGAAAGTGCACGCGTTAGTTAGTAGTAGTCATACGGAACACGCTAACGTAACGTGGCTTTTCCGTTTGTCGATTTCACCCCTTCTCAACAACCCCTCTCAACACCCCCATGTAAAAGAGGCGACACGCAATAGGCGGAGGAGAGACGTTTGCAAGGTAGTCACGCTTATGTTCCAGATTCTTATCCGATTTCCTCGAAGGAAGTATGCTCGAATTTGCCTCATCGAATTGTTGCTCTCTTTTACTTTCTCTCTCTCTCTCTCTCTCTCTCTCTCACACACACACACTCTATCTGATTTCTTTTTTCTTTTATTCTTTTCCTATCTTTTCTATTTTTACATTGAATATATTCTCATCAAATCAAAACCACTTTTTGTAACATTTATAATGGGTCACCACTACCAACGAGAATATATGAACATTTTTCACATTTCTAAATTGAAATTCGAATTGTTGAAATAATTTTTACGAGATATAAAAGGGGAAACAAAAAAAAATCAAAGATTTCGGTCGATGATTTTCTACTAAATGTCTCAAATTTTTAACGACGAGAGAGTAAAAAAAAACAGATTGAAAGATCAAAATCGTAGGAATGATTTTCCCAATGCCCTCTTCCTACCACCCCCCAATCTACATCTCTTTCTCTTTCTCTCTCTCCTGTCAATTTTCTAGGTTCGTTCTAGTTTATTTAACAAACAGAAGAGCAATAACTATACCGGTGTATATACATAAGCCACTTCTACTCGGTCCATACTTAATCGATAGCTTCTGTCTCCGAACATCGTCCCACTTTCCGCGAGGTCGTTCGTTTATTCGTTCGTTGGTTGGTTGGTTGGTTAGTTGCTTCTGGTCGAAAGTTAATTGAAATTCTATTTTTGAAATACATATACCTACTACTACTACTACTACTATGTGTTTCCCTTTCTTTCTCTCTCTCACCCCGTGTCCCAATGATGATGCGTGTATACGCAGGTAAATAAAAGTAGAATTTTATTCGAATCTAACGTGAAAAGTTTGAAACCTGGAGAAATTCATTTAGGTTCGAAATTTGCGAATGAGAAGAATGCGAGCCGACTCTACCGGGGGTTGGGGGGTAGGAAGAGGAGGAAGAGAGGAGGGGGATCTAAAGCAGCAGTCTGCGGTAACTAATTGCAAATTCCAGCTGTTCGGACGAGTGCGAATCGAAGTTGATTAATCGTTTGACCGATTTTCGTTAGACTATTACACACACACACACGCACACACTTCTATCTACCTTCGATCGTGAGAGATAATCGATCATTAGTTTTTCGAAAAAAAGATAAATTCGTGTGATCATCTCGTGATGTTTTTTTCTGATTTTCTGAACGAAAAGTCAGGTGTGTGAAACCCCTAGACCTTTGTCACACTTTGCAGGTACCCTAACATTGGACACACTCGTGTTCTCTGACCCTACTTGCTACTTTAGGGAGCAAAACTTGGCTGGTAGTTTCCCTTCCCGTGACTCATAGCGATTTATCTAACGCCAAGATGGAACGGCGTCTTGTCATCTACGATAATCTCCGACGATCGTTCATTTCGAACACTGACGCCTTTTGATCGAAACGCCATAACATGGATTATCACGTCTTTTACCAACGGAAAACTACCCCGCTTCTCTCCCTCCTCCTCTTCCTCCTACACAGCTACTCCTTCATCCCATTCACTTCTTCCAACCGTGATTTACTATTTATTATAGTATTTTGCTTTCCCGATACCTCGTCATCTAAATCTCTCTCTCTCTCTCTATCTATCTTTTTTTTTCGATCCTTATTCAATATCGAATTTTTTGGACATATATTTATCGGTCTATAAATTATCCGAACGCATCCTCTCTTAGAGAGATTCTTTTTATTCCCTCATCCCCCTTTACATCTTGAAAATAAAATTCTATAGAACGTTATACACTTGGATTTATTCAACATAAAATAATAATCTAAATTTGATTCTATACAGAAATGTTTTTTTTGTCTAACAAATAGAATCTCTAAAATCATTCAATTAATAATATTTCATTCACAGGGATTCGTCTATGGGAATAATGAAAATACTGATGAATGTTTTTTGTATTTTATATATATATTTGATAGGGAAGTAAAATTTTGTCTAGTATTTCTATTTGCGCGTAGAAAAATAAGTTGGACATTGGGAATATGGTTTGACGTAATCGAAGAAGGAAGAAGAAGAAGAAGAACCGAAGTGGTAGGTAGGTAGGAACGGGTGTTAGAAAACGTCTCAGGAGAATTCGCTAACGTCTCGTTGATCTTGACGAGGGTTTCTCCAGGCTGTAGTGAGTGTCGATGGGTGGGTGGGTGGTTGGTTGGTTGGATGGAGGGTGGTGAAAGAAGTAGGGGTTAGTGCGAAAGATAACTCCGATTTCGACGTTATCGGCTGTCGCGGCCCCAATCGTCGATGACGTTAACGACGGTGTGTGTCGCGAAGACAAGTCGGCTTGAACGAACAGGGAAAAAGAAAAAGGAAAAAGAGAAAAAGGAAAAAGAAAAGGGAAGACAAAGCTATCGAAGTTATCCGAAGAACGCGATAGAAGAAAGCCAATCGACCGAAGTGATGCGTCTTTTCTTCAAACGGATTCAAACGGAGTTCCCTATTGTTGGATAAAAACGTCTAAAACCTTTTAAAATTCGTCCAATAAATTCCTGTCATTCGTTCTTTCCTACCCATTTACAAATTTACACATTTTTCTTATTCCTTCTTTATTGTTCCTCTATTTTTTTTCTTTCCTGCTCAATATTTCGCGTCATATTTTAGTCGTTTGCATAATTAAATTAATTGGATCATCATCATCAATATCGTATTATTATAATTTGGATATATTATCATCTCGTAATTGAATAAAATGAATTTCGTTGTATGCATTATTTAAATGTAAAAGAAAAATCATTTAATCGTATGTTGAAAATAGAATATTTTGATAATGGGTTTGAAAAATGTACCTTTTGTAAGTTCCTCACGCAAGGACACTTAATTCTAAGGCTTGGAAGGAACAACTATCGCGTGAAATGGCATGCTAGAAGTGGTAAAGGGCGTTAATCTAAGCCACGTTACACCTTCCTTGAACGATAGATTTCTCGAAAGTTTAAATGCGAGTAGGGAGACGGTGCGGTGCATCTGTTACCATTCTCCACCCAGTGGAATGCCGATAATTCTAATCGTTTGGCTTCCATTAAATCTTGCACCGAGCTAATTGTCTCTCTCTTTCTCTTTAGCATTGAAAAAGGGAAAGAAAATTTTATTTCTAAATAATCGGTCACGACCAATTCAATCTTAAAAACGTATACTCGTATTAATTAATTTGTTTAACTATTGATCCGAGAGAAAAGGAATCAAACGTGTGTTTGTTTCTACGAAATTCTGAGGATAATCGAATGGAAGATTAACAAGTATGTGTGTGAGAGAAAGGGAGAGAGATAAGTTTTGTATAAAGTTTACAAGGGTTGAAAATAGACGATAACAGCAAACGTTAGGATTCCAATCGTTCTATAGTTTACAGGTTATTCATTATACCGATATTCAAATTTACAAATTTAATTAGCGATATTTAATTATCGGCTTTATGCATCGAACGGAGGAGAAACTAATACTTGAGGAGTCCAGCAACGAACAGGACCTTCTCCTTCATCCGGGAAATCTCGTTTATTAGAACCCAGCTATCCTCGTTATCGAGCTAAGAACGATGCTGCCCATGGGTCATTAATATTCATTCGCGTAATTTTCTCCGATAGCGGTGGAATCCATCCAAGGAACGACGAAACCGTCTGGATAAACCAACCGAACGGAATAAAGACAGAAGATTCCTATTTTTTCCTTTTTCTTTTTCTTTTTTTTTTACTTCTTGTCCACCTCCCTATCCCCCGCAACTTCGATTCTACCTCGACGTGATTATCTCGTTATCGGACTTCAAACTGCGACCGATCGATAGAGTCCTTTCGTTACTCCGTTAAAAAAAAACGTCAAAAGGGGAAGAACTTTGTGCAAGATGGGACTCGACTAGTTTTACGTATACAGTATTTTTTTGTTCTCTTTTGTTTTAATAATTTAATTAATATTTCGATTATATACGGCAGACTTTGAGATGCATCGATCGTACTCGTAAGAAATTTTTTATAGGGATGCATTTTTCTTCCCGAAGAAATATGTGTTATAAATTGATCTGCAAAAGTTCATAAAATGTCGGAGAATGCAATGCTGTAAACTGTGCATCTTTGCAATTTCTTTGAAAAACATTTGAGGTGGGATTTGCTGACCGTCTCCTTGTTAGATTTATTTCTTTCTTTTTTGTTTTTCCTATTATTTGATTCATATGATTTGTTCTGTTTCGTTATAATACTTGTGGAATACAAATTTTGTACTTTCTTCTTAATATAGATGATACTTTTGTTTCTTTTAAAAATAAGATAAAATTAATGATACACGTTGTACTAACGTTGTATTATCATAACTCATAAGAAACTTAGTAACTGATAGTTCCAAGTTAAAGATCTGAAATTAAAGCAGTATATTAGAATTTCTGCAGACCTCCTGTCGCGAACGTAGCTTTATCCTGCGTTATTGAAATCTTAATGGCAATGAAAAGGAAACATTATAAACTTTAAAATTATCTCTTTCTCTTTCTCTCTCTTTTTTTTTTTAATCCACCATTCCTAATAATAATAAAAAGCAATGAATTTTCTTCGTTACAAAAAGAAAAAGATAAAGAAAAGGAAATCAAATGTTTTTATATAAATCAGATCATTTTTCAACCGAAAAGAATATCGTTCGTGTCCGCGTTATAATTTTTTTTCCCTCCCTCTGAACTGGACAAAAAACAAAAAAGAAAAAACAAAACAAAAATGATAGATAACTATAGAAGTTGTATTCTCGATAGGTATTATTTTTCCGTGAAAGAATAAAAACGAGAGTAACACGCGAGAGTGGTAAGATGAACGAGGAAAAGAATAAGACGAGATTAATGATTGGATCCTCGTTCAAACTCGCAAAACACACGTACCCACACTTACGTTTCACGAAAAAAGGTATCGTCTTACTTACTTTTGTGTGTGTGAAAATCGTTTTTAGAAAAATAAATTACTTGTAAATTTCGACCGAAGATAAAGAAAGAAAGAAAGAAAGGAAAAAAGAAAAAGTATAAAATTCAATGAACGAGGAGATTGCAGTTAGGGGCTACGTTTGCAATGAATTTGAATTCTCGACAGTTTGATACGCTGGTGTTGGTGCTGGTGTTCCGAATATTTCCACCTGCTTTTATTTAAGACTTAATGCTATCCTTCTCGGGGTGGCAAAATTTACCCTTTTGACGTTCGCCAATCTGCATAGATTAATTTACATATGTACATCTGATTATACACGAATATTCATCTATATACAGAGACGGAACGAAGATGAAAAGATAAAGATAGGAACTGGTAGATAATACGATAAAAAAGAAAAAGAGTACGAGAGAAAGAGTGTGTGTGTCATGAAACTTGACCCTTCGCAACGATCTCGTAAAAAAACGAGTTTGACACGAGTTGAAAAACATTTCGGATGGATGCATCAAACGTTCCTGCCTACCCCTTGTATACATTTCTAACGATCGTACTTTCCCACCACCTGACTGACTGACTGACTGACCGTCGTGCATCGTTCCCTCCTCCAACCCCTCCCAAAAAAAACAACAAAAAAACGAACACGCACGGACAGAGAAAAAAAAATTCGAGCCTCGTAATTAGTCTAATTTAAAGCATAAAAAAAGAAAGAACCATTCTTCCTACACCACCCCCATCCATCCATCCACCCATCGATTAATCCAAAACAATAAATCGAACTCATTGATTCGAGGATCATTCGTAAAATGTGGTCAATTATTTTGGATAGTTACGATTGGAGAGTCCCTTTGATGAAAGTTTACCGTGTTAGGCAACCAACGAGAAGTGTCATTTTGTACGTTCGATTAAAAAGTGTAGGGGCCGGGTTGAAGGAGGCAGGGGGTGGGGTGGTGGTGCATTGAAGAGGGCTCGCCGATATACCGATTGAGTAAGTGAGATGGAAAGGATAGATTGAATGGAAGTGTGTGTGTGTGTGTATGTGATGTTCTATGGGGAAATAGGAAGGGAAGGGGGCTTGTATTGAGCAGGTGGTAACGGGAGAAAAGGGAGAATTTGAGAGAGGGGGGAAGGGAATAACTACTGTGCATAGAGTAGTCGATGCAAAAGAGAAAACCTCTGGTAGTAACGGTGGTGGTGGTGGTGGTGGTGGTGGTGGTGGTGGTGTAGTAACGAGAAACGTTAAATACCAGAAGCACAGAGCAAGCCCACCATACTACCACGTAAATTCAATCGACTGAGACAAAAATAGTAGCCGAATCGAAAAGTTTATGCATCAGCGAATCGCGGAAGCTCGCGGCTCGAATGCCAATTAGTTCGGATTTATTAAAATGATCGGTTGTCAGTTACCGTGAACGCATCACACGCGTACACACACACTCTCTTTTTATCTCTATATATATTTATATATATATATATATATAGATATATATATAAATGTATATGTGTTACCATCTCTATCTATGTATTTCTATCTTTCTCCGATGGTTGTTTCCTTGCTTCGCGTGCGAACTAGATGTACGATTTTAATGAGTTTCCCATTCGGTTCCCCATGCCACCCCGTTATTATTATAGATCCGTAGATTTATTGATCATACACCATTGCTATTGCCTCTCTTCTCTCTCTCTTTCTCTCTCTCTCCCATTCTCAGTATGCGGTGTGTTTTCAGAGGCTGGACAAACGTTGTTCATTAATTAGCGAGTACGATTTATTGTTAATTGCTAATCGACGGCATGCATAATTCAACGGGCATTCGATCGCGCGTGCCGGTTGTTGGTCTTATCTCGTTAGTTTCCTGATATTCACTACATCTATATATTGTTGTCCTTTTTTTCTAAAGAAACACACAATAATATTATTATTATTATTTTTTAAAAAACTTACTAATTGTAGTCACCTCCTTTGCTGCCTTCTTTTTTCTTTTTTTCTCTCTCTTTTTTTCTTTCTTTTTGTTCTTTTTTTTGTCATTTCACTTACAAGCGCAAGCAAACACGCGATAGCTATTTTTCTACGTTCCTTCCAAGTATCAGCGAATTTAGACACACACCCGCACAAGCACATACGAGTGAGTGAGTGAGAAAGTTGCAATGTTGTAGGAGCTCGTGACGCAGAACAATTCGATTGCCTTCCCTTACTCGCCTTACTTTTATTATATATTTTTTCAAAAGCAAACAACGAGAAGCAGCAAACGCGTTGTTCCTGATATCTACTATTACCACCATAACCAGTACCACTACTACTAATACTAATATTATTTTACAGGTATTACTTGCTTTACGTGACCCCCTTCCGAGTAAAGTTTTTTTTACTAGAAAAAAGTACGCCTATGTACATGCACGTGGTCTCCTCGCTAGTTCCTTATCTTTAACTAAAGAGAAAATAATATATACATATATATATAGAATGAAAAATGTGTTAAACCATCGCGTGAATTTTTGTTCAACTTTGAAACACATACCTAATTTTCTTTTTCATTCTTTACATACGATTTCTTTTTCTAGTAATACGAAACAAAGTGTTCTCTCGTTTGAATGTACTTTTCTGACGATTAAATCTTCCCTATGCACAATAATTTATTTATTCTCGAGATGTAACGCCACTTTTTTGCTCAAAAAAAGAAAAAAAACAAAAGCAGGGAAGAAATATCGGATTGATTTCTATATCGTGTTTTGTTAAATAATAAAAGGTGGGATGTTTCTATATTTCTTCTTCACGCGCGTATACAAACCGGCACGTGTGGGTGTGGGGGGTGGCAGGTTGGGTTATTTTCGCGGAAAAGGGAAGTCCCTTCGTGCCTTGAGAATCAAGTCGGGCCCCGTAACAGAGTTGGAAATTATAACGGACTTTCCATTTAAATCCTCTGGGAAAGCTCGGGAAACCTGAGTGGCTCTTTCTATGCAAACTCGACTGACTCTTACTTAACAAAGCGTAATTTATCGAGGCTCCGGGGGTGTACGAGGGAAAGAGAAAGAACAAGAAGTAGAAGAAGTAGAAGTAGAAGAAGAAGAAGAAGAAGAAATGGTAAAAGAGAAATAGAAAGATGAGATAAAAAGGCAGAACATTAACAGAAAGGAAAGAAAGAAGGATAAAAAAATAAAGTTGAAAAGAAAGAGATAGGAAAAAAAGAAAAAGGAAAAGAAATATTATAAATACTTAGTATCGTTTTGTATATCTGTTCTCGATATTATGCACTTTTCTTTCAGTCTTTTTTTCTCTCTCTCTCTCTGGAGACTAATTCTAGGAAATGTTTTTCTCTCGTTCCTTATTTTCTCTAAATCTAAAAAATTAAAAAGAAAAAAAATACAGAGAGAAGAAGAGAAGAAATATTAAACGATCCTCTAAGATGCAGTTCAGATTCGTTAGTGCAGAAAATCTGAAACACTAGAGTGAAACACACTCTAATTTGATAAAATTATTATTTTTAAAATAATATGTTTTAATTGAATATATTTTCTTTCTCTTTCGATTATTAAAATGATCAAATTTTGTACATTTGGTGAACCTGTTAGTCTCGTGGAACCTGTTACAAAATAACAATGTTTCATACGTGCATTTATATATATATATATATGTGTGTATGTGGATGTGTTTTGATGAAGGGTTTATTAAAAGAGATGGAAAAGAGAAAGATAAACGAACACTGAATTGCACCCTACTCTTCTTCATCTTCTTATTCTACCAGTGGGAAAAGTATATCGAGGACAATGGGATCTCATCGAGAGCCTGTTCTCATCTTTCATTTCAATGTGGCACGCGCCAACTTCCCATCTGCCAACACTACCACCACCACCACCATCCACCATCCACCAACCCACCAGGGTGCAATTGTGAAACTGTGACTGCTGGAAAAGTGCTTTCTCCCTTCTTGCTTTTTTAACTTCTTCACTAACTTCATTACTTCCAACCTGTAATAAATACGTCACATGTGTTTATTAACGTTTGTATATTTGATATATAACACACACGATAAGAAAAAAACCTTGATCGCGCGCGTATCATTTTTATTCATTTATTTTAATCAATTTAAATGCCACCCAAACTTTTTTCACACAAATAACTAATATAATATTTGAAAAAATGATTATTCTAATCTAACGATAATAAGAATATGGAAAATGTCATTTGCGAAAAAGATATAATAGATATTAAACGATGATATTTCATTTAACAAATTCCAATGTATAATAAGGGATGATAGAATCGTATAGAAGTGACGTGATAGGAGGAGGAATTGCATCGTCGTCGTCGTCATTCTGGCAAAGCTCGGATTAGTTCGTACGTGTGGGGGTAGGTGGAGGGTGGTAGGTAATAGGGGATGAAAAAAATCGCCGAGTAAGTCCGGCCGGAGTCATAGAAAAATTTCGTTTCGTCGGCACGAGCCATTACCATGAGAAGTACAGGGATGGAATAAGGAAAAAAAGAAAGGAAAAGGAAAGAAAAGAAAAGAAAATAAAAGTAAAGAAAAGGAAAAATAAAAAGAGAGAGAGAAAGATAGTAGATAATAGTCTCTTTTCGTGGGAGTCGATAGATCGATAGATCACAAAAAAACAGAGAGAGAGAGAGAGAGAGAGAGAGAGGTAGGTAGGGAGGGAGGGTGGGAGGGAGGAGGGAAATAAAAGAAGGAAAAAGACGACTCATTTGAATCCGAGATACGACAGTAATTGAACTCGTTCGATCGAGTAATAAAAAGGTAATCCGCGGATGGTTTTATTTTCTCCGAGAAAGAATGAAAGAAAGCAAGAGAGAAAGAGAGAGAGAGAGAGAGAGAGAAGTAAGAGTAGAAGGAGGACCCTTTTTATTCGTTCCCTTTTCTACAGGTACCAACCTACGCTTAACGTCACTAACACATCCGAAAGATCATGCTGAACACATTCTTCTTAGGTTCTCTCATTCTACGTGACACACACGAATGACTACTTCGGACTATTTCCTTCCTTTTTCTCTCTGCAGGCATTTTTACTTCCTGCCACCCTAACCTTGTCCACCCTTTTTACTCCACTGTCCTCCCCTTTTTTCCCTTCCTTTTTCTTTTTTTTTTTTTTAACCGGCTCTCTTCTATCCCTCTTTTCTTGTCGTTGCGACTCAACTCGAGACGTCTGGCACTGGCGGTCTCTGATTAACTCGAAAAATCGTCCCATCCAACCGACCGAAAAACTTCTTCTTCTTCTTTCCTTCTTTCTTTCTTTTACTTCTACTTCTAGTTCCTTTCTTTTAACTTTCTTTCTATTTCCTACGATCTTTTTTTTTTCTTCTAAGAATCGAATACAATAAAATGTGAAAGACGAACGATTGAAGAGTTTAAAGGCAAATAATGGGCCCAAAGGAAAAGATAAAAGATCAAACTAACTTCCGCCAACTTGATCGGGGAAAATCCTTAAGTACAATTTTTTTTTTGTTTTTCTTTCTATTTTCTCTTATCCCTTTTTCTATTCTTCTAGAGAAGAAACTAAGTCAAGTCGAGTCTAGTCAAGTTGTAGGTTTGACTTTCGTTAGAAAAGATTCCACCCACTTATATATGATGTTCCCTTTTCTCAGAGGTATATAAACGTACTTTTATTATTATCATGGGATAAGGAAAGTTACGTGGATACTATTAGACCAACTCGTTTTTAGATTGTTCAACGAGTCTAGAAAAGGTAATGGGTCTCTTCTGAAATAATAGCCAAGTATTTTTCCTATTCCTAAGAGAATTTTCTCATATTTCTAACAACTATTAGAAATACATTTCAATTGAATTTTTATCTAAATAATAACAAACAATATTATGCATTGTCATTTCCCCCCTCTCCCATCTCAGATATCTATTTCATATATTTTCCAATTGCAAATAAAACTTATAAAATAATCATACATTGTACTACATCTGATAGATATACAATTAGGATATTAAAAAAGAAAAGAGTCAAGAAATGATTAAACGATACTTGGATAAAATCCAAATTGACAAAATTACCATTAAAAATATTCGAATTCGAGTTAGATAAATTTATAAGAGAAAAGGTCGCACGTGTTAGTATCTTTGTCTAGTTTCCCGATTACTCAACCTCGACCGAAATACGTAATCATGATCGTCGTCGTCGTCGTGACGGCAGGAAAACGTGCAAGCAAAAGCGGTCTGAAAGCTTAAGCTTGGTTTACTTTAGCCAAACCAACCAACCAACCATCCAACCATCCAAGCACCCAGTCAGGGAAGGAAGCAACCAGACCTCGCGATGGAAGACTAGAAGGGATTGAATAACGAACTGTAAGAGAGAAAGAGAGAAAACTGTGGGGGTTGTAAGGGGTGGTTGGGGTTGGACGGGGGTTGAACGGGGGTTGAACGGGGGTTGGGAAGGAAAAAGGGTGGGAGTTGGTTTAATTCATTTACCGCAAGGACGCACGTGGAATATAGGTCTCTCTTTCTTCGTCTCTTGATGCCAGGAGCTTTCGAAAGCTTCTGGCAAACATCTGCGAACTCTTGCGGAGTCCCAAGGAGACTCCCTAGGGAAGGAAACCCGATAATATTCCCGCGGGCGGTCCGATCAACCCAGAGAGAGAGAGAGAGAGAAAGAGAGAGGAGGGAGGTTGGGAGGTATAGGAAAAAAACTAGAAACGAAATATATCGTGAGAAAATTCGTCCAACCCTTAAAACGCACGCCACCGAACTATACACTCACACACACACCCCCATACCTATCAATTTTTTATTACTTTTTCACTTTTCAAGCCTTTTTTATTTTTTTGTCATATTCTCTTTCTCTCTATCTTTCTATATCCTTTCACTTATTATTTTTTTTCTTTTTCTTTTTTGTTCTATCCGTTTTTCTTCTCTTCCGTTCGTTCGTTCGTTCGTTCGTTCATTTTTCGGGTGAGAAAAAGAGTAGGAGGAGGAGGAGGAGGAGTCTGGACCGATGCAATCCGTGTTGATAATCGATATCACGGAAATGTGGAACGTTCGTTTGAATGCGGCAGATAAATCGAAGGTGCGCGCCTTTTATGAAACGCTCTCGTTAACGCGAATATAAATTTGTCGATCGCAATCTCGGATAATCTACCAACGTTTTACTATTGTTTGCTTTTTCTTCTTATTCTTCTTCTTCTTTTGCTTCTTCTACTTTTGTTTCTTCTTTCATTTTTATTTCTTTGTTTTTTGTTTTTATTCTATTCTATTCTTTTTCCCCTCTTTATCTATCGGATGCATACGACAGCTACAACATTTTGTTTTTAATTGTATATACTTGCATCCTACATTTGATACTTCTACATGCACGTATACGTGTGTACGGGTGTGTGTGTATGTTGTTAGAGAGGATCAGGAATAAAAAAAGAACAAAAAAAAAGGGGGAATAAAAGAATCATCGTATGATTTTTCAAACGATAGAAACTCGCACGAGTATATACTACGTTCGTTAGAAAAAAAGAAATAGAAGGTGGGGTAAAAAGGGGGAGGTAAAAAAAAGAAAAAATGAAAAGAGAGAGAGAGAGAGAGAGAGAAAAAAAAAGTGTTTCCAACGATGAGTGAAAATTATTTTCGGTGTTTCGTTAATGAGATTTCGTATAGGATGTGAATATTATTTTTACAATAGTGGAAGCAGAGTAGTAGTACCTGTTACCTAGTAATTGTGGTAGTGTTGAGTACCAACCCGATCGATCCGTATTAACATTTGGCTCGTGTTTCCCATTGTTTAAATAAAATCAACGTCGCCTTCGGCCGAGTTCGCGAATATGACGTAATCAATTTAACGAAGTTTTCCAATTTTCCCTGGTTTACGTTCGCGATATTTCGAGAGCACCCACACATACACACACACCCATACGTACACACATCTCTCTCTGTCTTTCTTTTTCTCTCTGTGTAAAAGTCGATTGTGCATCTCGACTTTTTATTATTATTATTCTCTTTTTCATTTTTTCGTCTCGTTAGTTTTTATCCCAACTCCCCGAGCCCCCCAAGGCACCAACCCCTTCAACCCCCAACCCTCCCATCAACCCACCCCGACTCCTACTTTTTCATTTTGTTTTATTTTCAACGTTCTCCTCCTGTTAGCTAGTAAAAAGTGTCGTTTATGAAGGATCGACATTTACTTTGTCTCTATCTTTTTCTCTTTCGATATGGTGTGTTGTTTGCATGTGCAACATGCACATGCACACGTGTGTATTCAGTTTAAACGGATAATCTGGCAATTCGGATTTCAATGGAAAACACGACGACAACACATTCTGAAACGACAAACGCGTTACATGCTTTCCCTACACCGAAATATTTCTCTATACGCTTCTCTCTTTCTCTCTCTCTCGCTCTCTCTCTCTCTCTCTCTCTCTGTGCAAGTGTGTGTATATATATATATGTTTGCTTACATGTGTATACGAATTCATATAAATCTTTTACTTCTTTTTTTCCTCGTTCGATTCGCACAAAAAGGA
Organism: Polistes canadensis; assembly: GCF_001313835.1. NCBI lineage: Eukaryota > Metazoa > Arthropoda > Insecta > Hymenoptera > Vespidae > Polistes > Polistes canadensis. The sequence continues at coordinate 126,087 of NW_014569626.1, forward strand.
CAAAATTGAATCATCGTTTTAATTCGTGATATGTTAAAATACGCGTATTACATGTCATTTCCATTATTTTATAAAAATCTTATTTGCGATATTAAATATTCATTAAAACGTACATTTATATTATATAAAATCTCTCTCTCTCTCTTTTTTTATCTTTTTGCTTTATCTCGTTTATTTATTACCAAACATAAATTCCTATATTTTATCTTTTAATGTCGTGTTTAAAAACACTGAGAGAGAAGGGTTACACGCACGAACGTTTTAATACTATTATATACATACACTCTTTCCTTTTCCCTTTTTACTTTCACACTTCAAAAACAACCAAAATATCTCGCCACAACGTCTTTCCATTTTCTTCCACACACCTTTTTTTTTTTCCTTTTTCCTCTCACATATTTTATTTTCACCGAGCATCGACGTAAATTACCCTCCACTCTTTCTTTCCCATAACTTCGCACTTAACTCTTCATCAAGCCACATCTCATTCATAGGGGAAGGAACATTTTCTTTTCTTTTTTTTTACCTTATACTTCAAAAGAAAGAGAGAAAGAAAAAGAAACAAATTTTCAATCTCAAAACAATGAGATTAGAAAATTATAATAAATTGAATAAAAGATTTACAAAAGAAGAAGAAACATTATGAATTATAATAATATAATAAATTATATATTAATATTATTATATTATATAGTATATAATATATCCAAAAAATTGTAGGGTGTGTTGAAGAGATTTGGAAAGTGTTGAAAGTTGTCAGAAGGGTAGAGAAATACTAATGAGATGAGATGAGTTAGAGAAAGAAAGGAAATAAAGTGAGAATAACGTATTAGGTGGATCTGGGGATAAAGTGTCATGTTGTAACGTTCTAGGGTGAACTCGTGGGACAGGATTTACTTAACGGTGGAGCGTTAAGCTGTCGGAATAATCCACGCAGGGTAGAGAAGAGTAATAATGGACTCGAGTGCAAACTTGCTAGTGTCTCGCAAACCCTGACGTTGTAAATAATGCACGCTTTAACAACGTCAGATCTACACACGCGTCTTCTTCTTCTTCTTCTTCTTCCTCTTCCTTTCTTCCCCCTTTCTTCTTCTTATTCCGGCAGAACAATAATTTGTAATCCAAGTTATCGAACAATTAATAAAATAATATTTCAAATGATTCGGAAAAAGTACGTTTTGCTTTACTTTTTTGATTAATATAAAGAAGTTTTCATCGTTTACCCGTTCAGAACAATTTGAAACTTTAAAAATTGTCCATATATATACGCGTTGCTTATTTTATATTACATTTGATAAAAAGTCACGTATATGTATATATATATGTGTGTGTGTGTGTACATTGCCGTTTGACAGAAGTTTCATATTTTTAATTGTCCAGTTCCTCCGTGTGTATACTCTACACTTATCCCGTTGAGTTAACTTGAAAAATATTTTAAATTCCAACTATGTTGAATTATTTCCATTGTATGTCCTCCTCCTCCTCCTCCTCCTCCTACTACGTTCAACCACCCACGTACGTAAAGCGTTTGGATTATAAAACGTAGTAACGTTTATTAAAACGACAAGGGGATAAAAAATGTATACGAGTACATAGTTCAATAAAAAAAATAAAATAAAAAAATAAAAGGAGAAAAGAAACTTTACTTGTTAAAGAAAAAAGAGAAGAAGAAGATATAGAAAAAAACGAAAGGAAAAAAAGAAAATCGCGCAAAAGAATTGGAGAGACAAATCTTAAAGTTCCTGTTTGGGATTTGACCGAAGCACGCTAAAATAGGTATAATAAGCGATTAAATGGCACTAGTACGAATTCGAAACGGAAAGCCCCCGAGGTTTACGAGCTCGTTGCTTGCTTGCTTGCTTTGCTTGGCTTGGCTTGGGTTGGCTTGGCTATTGGTTACGGCACCGTGCCCACTGGCAATTTATTCTCGAGTTATTGCGTTTCCGTCGATAATTATAAACGCCGTATAATTTCGCACCGAGAGAAATCGCGATACAAATCAAACTTACTGGTCAAATTTTACCTTCCTCCCCCAGGCCACCACCACCACCACCACCCCTCGCAATATCACCTAGCCTCGGGTACACTCGTATTCGAAGGATTTCATGCGAAGATTTTAACCAACGTATTTTTTCAATTAACAAACAAAAAATACTATGACAAATTTTTAATCCACAATTAAATATATTATAACACACGAGTTCAACTAACGAGAAATATTTTATACTTTTTAAGAGATGAAAAGTAATCAAAAAGAATAATTTCGTAATTAAATAATGATTTTTCAAATGTATAGTTCCAACAACAAGAACAAAAATAAAAATGAAATAAATTAGAAAATAGTGATTAAAATGAGTCGACAGGGACATCGTTAAAATATAATTAAAAAAAAGGTTAGGTATAAAAAGAAAAAATGGTTGGAAGGCTAGGAAAGGGGTTGTTGAAGAAATGAGAGGCCAGTGGTGTCCTTGCAGTTAGAAAATCAGACTAATTACTTTGTACGTGCGGCTTTCAGCAAAATGGGATCGCGATTATTTTCGCGAGTAGTAGGATCCTCTCTCTCCCTCGACTCGTTTTCCTTTTGCATATGGTGGAAAGCTGAGAAAAAGAGAGAGAGAGAGAGAGAGAGAGAGAGAGAGAGAGAGAACTTTCATTGTCGCACCATATTCGTGTTAAAAGCAACGGGCGGAATGCTTGCAAACCAACCCCCACTACCGCAACCACCTTCTACGGATTTTCCCTGACACCCAAACCCCACCCCATTCCACCATTTCTGCAAGCTGTAGTAGCACCTTCTCAAACTATACACAAGCTTCTTCGTTTAAACTCCAGTGGACCACCGCAACCCCTAAAACGATTCTCGGAGTCGGTGAATCTCGAGTTAATTGTACGAGAATTCTGACGAAAACGTATAAACCTGTTCTTGCGATTCTCCTAACTGCCACCCAGCCCCTTCCCTCTCTCATACACTCAACTCCACTCGACGAATTAATTGTTAGATTATTTTCGTGATATTTTATTTTTTCTTCTTTTCTTCCTTAGCCCCAGTCCGATTATTCGTAACAAATATCTTACTTTTGTCGTATGATTTGTTAATTAATTTTTTCATATGAGCTTTGGGAGAGTACGATTAAAATGAAAAAGAAAACAAAAACAAAAACAAATACGTTTGAATAATCGCAACGCGAACATTTTTATTAATTATTCATAAGATATTTATAAAAGAGTAAAAAGAAATGAATTATTTATTTCACAGAGAGAGAGAGAGAGAGAGAGAGAGGATACGATAAATAATTTGGATATTTTAATAGTACTGATTAAATTCCTATAGATTAAATATATTTATGTATATATGATTTTGGTAGGAACGTTTCATTTTTATACAAATGTACCAGCAGCCCCACGAATGTCTCTGATCGTTTTTAAATTTGGTATGTTATTTTGACACATATTCCTCGTTCTCCTGCACATGGAGAACAACCGCATAGTAGTGGCTTCGTTCGTATGATATTTTCAATTGATTTATTCTCTGGCATACATAAAATATGAATTGCAATTTTATTTCATTCCTTTTTATCTCCTTTTTATTACCTTTTTTTATTATTTTTCTTTTCTTTTTTTTCTTTTTTTTTCTCTTTTTTTTTATTTTTTTTTTCGTTCGTCAGTGGACCACGATGATTTCCACCTGCCCAGTCCCATTCCCGAACCGCACCAGCATTTCGAGTTAATTGCACGAACCACGGGCACGGAACGTTGAAACCTTCCTCCGATTACGTGTTCCACATCGAGGCGAAATTATTTGGCCACTATTTTCTCCATTGTTTCGCGCACGATTCGTGGCAATCCGAAAATTTCTATAAAAGCCATCTGCGGCTGCCACGATAAAGGCATCTTCTTTCTTTCCAACTAATTTATCACGAATTTTCCCCTTTCTCTCTCTCTCTCTCTCTCTCTTTTATTATCCGCCCTTTTTTCTTTTCCTTTTTTTTCAAATAAAACCAACCATACAACAAGAAACAATTTTTATTAATAAATAATATTCCGACGGATACAAATCTTTCTTTCAATTAGAAATTCTCAATAGGAATAATATAATATTCGTAGGAAAAGGAAGAAGAAGAAGAAAAAGAAAAAAGGAACGAATTATCGGATATCGGTTTTAGTTAATCAAAGTTCCGATTCCCATAATAATCTTCGATTTATTCGACACCGATTTTTACGTAATCGCGTCCCAAAGAGAACTGTTTTTTCTCAAACACTCCTGGTCTTTTTTTTTCCTCTTCCCGCTTTACAACATTTCGATCTCTGTTTCTAAAACGACTCGACATAAAAAAACAATTCCGAACAAACCGTTTGTTTATCTTTCACGTAAAAGTTAGGTCACTCGTACAAGAATAACTCTTAAATTAAATCATTCACACTCACACACACGCGTACACGTGCATACATTTCCGTACGAAATGTAACCAATGAAAAAGATGAAACAATTTTTATATACTTACACGCATACGTGTATATGTATCGTAAAAATAAAATCTAATATAATTAGAATAAACGCGCGTGTTTTTTTAAAAGAAAATTCATTCTCGATGTGTGTAGAAGTTCTAGTATAAATATTTGAGAACAGATCTGCTGGTGGTATCCGAAAACGTTCTTAGATCTTTCTTCCTTTCGATATCTCATAGATCTTTCCTACAAGTTATATCTATGTTCTCCGATAAATGTAACTATTCCTGAATTCAATCCGCAACACTATATATCTCATTCGATAATTTACAATCACATTTACTCATTTGATTTTGTTTTCTATTACGAATACGAAACAAATAACATTTCATTTAATATTTTCTTCCAATATAATTAATCAATACAATCTCTAACTTGCTCATATAACACACGTGTATACGAAAAATATTTATATAAACTGAATCATCATCTCATCAAATCAAAAGTAAAAGAATTTATTATATTAGATTTTTATTTTATTCGATTATATTTAAATATATGTTTGATTGTATAGATACTTATAGGACTAAGTAATTATGCTATCCTCGGTACAAAAGCATAGGGTATTACTCTCAACTCACTCATTATGATAATGAATCACACATGTATAGTATGACAGAGCGTGCGAAAGAGATATACGTAGGTAACATACATAGATCCCGATTTACCTAATTCGTGGTAACCCCGGCTCTGCATTTAAAGTAGCTCTAAGTACGTGCTTCTAGATTTACATGTGCTCTACACGAAAGTATACTTGGAGATACTATTTCTTCCCTTACTCCCCCTCCCCCCAACCACCACCTCTAACTTTTTCTTCTTCTTCTTCTTCTTCTTTCTTACTTTGACAAAAACTTTTTCTATTCATTTAAAAACCTATCACACCTTCCCCCTCTCACCACACATTTCAATCTCTCTTATATATTATTTATTTATTCGAATGAAAATATTATATTGAAGAGAAAATAATTCAATCGAGACTAAATAAATATAACTCGAAAATATTTATGTAAGAAAAAAATTATAGAAAATAAAAAAGAAGATGATGATGATGATGATGATGAAGAAAAAAGTCGAATCTCAAAGCTAATGAAAAAGACGATCGTTAAAGTACTCATTAAAATCTTGTAAAATCGTTCTTAACTTTGATGCCAGTTACAAGGATCTTAATTAACTTTTGAAGAACGTGTAAGTAAAGGTAAGAAGCGTGTTTCACTTTCTCTCTCTCTCTCTCTCTTCTTATTAATGCTTTTCACCGAGCGTATCGTCGCATTAAGATCGAGTGTTTACACGTTGGATGAATTCAAATAAAAAGATAATAAATAAGAAGAAGAAGAAGAAAGTACTGGAGTATTTAAGTGGGTTACTTTTGCATTCAAACTATCCCCTTTTATTTTATTATTTAATCTCGAGTGTTTCGTCGTATAATTTATGAATGAACAAAATCTTGACAGGATAAAATTTCAATTCCTTTAATAGAAACGTTAATAAACCTAATAGACAAAATATTATGATTTCTAATTGAATAAATTCGAATTAAAAATCAGAAAATATGAATGCGAATTTTTAAGGTATATTATATTATATTATATTATAGACAAAATTTGGAAGTAAACAGAATCTTTGATAAAACGATTCTTTCTCAATTGGTATCTACTTGTAACGATCTACCACCTTCTTCTTCCCCTCTTTCTTACCACCCTTCCTACCAACACCACCGTCACCATTACCACTAGTACACTATCACACGCACACTCCTGTTCCTCTCAGTTTGAATAATACAAGAATTTTCAGATCCACGAGTGTACGTGCTTGGAATTAAAAGAGGACTTACTGCGATTAAGGGCGCATAAAGTTTCGTCGATCCGAAGGTATATACGTGAGACGTCGTCCTTCTCTCTCCCTCTCCTCGTAAAGATACGATTCCTAACACACCCACACATATAGAAACAGATAGAAACACAGACTCACACGAAGTTACACTTTCTTTCTCTATCTTTTTTTCGAATAAGTAAAGATAGGTGGACCGTAGATGTTGGGTTATGGGGATAGAGAAGGTGATAGGGAATTGCTAAAGACGAGTATGGTAGAAGAAGAAAATGGAAAAAAAAGAAATGAAAGAAAGAGATGGAAAGAGAGTATTCGCTATCGACAATTCGCAGGATCGGAAAAGCAAACGGCAATGCAGACGCCTTTTTGGATAGAATTGCGTCCGAGTTGGGCGTGTGGATTTTCTAAGTTCCTATTACACTCACACACACGCATATATATACACGTATACGGAGAAATACATTGATATCAAGTATTGGAAAAAGATAGCGTTCTTTGAGGAAAGGGGGTAGGTGGTAGGTGGGAGGTGTTCGATACTTTCTCTCTCTCTCTCTCTCTTTCATTCTCGTTTTTCGTTATTCTCAGCTTTTTCGATTGCTCAGAAAAGGTAGGAGGACAAGAAGAGGAAGAAAAAGAAGGAGGAACGAAAAGATCGCCCGAAGGAACTTCAGTAAATTGTCCTGCATTTTACTTTACTTCTGTCTCTTTAAACGCGTACTTGTATGTGTGTGTGTGTTTGTGTGGATGTTCTATGTGTAAAAGTGTATTGGTAAAGTCCTAGAGAATGTACCTATGTACTTTGGATTACTCCTAGAATCTATGAACTTTCTTCGTATTTGTGGAAAGGTGGAAAAGGTGGATACGTGGAACGTTCTATGGGATTATCTTGGTGTTACCGGACGAATCCGGATCCATCTCGTAACCGAGAGACCTCGCTACTTCCATCTTTCTTTCTTTCTTTCTTTTCTTTTCTTTCTCTCTATCTTCACTATTTTTAACAAACTTTAACTCTAGGTGATCGTTACGATTTTACACTGAGAGACTTCTCCTATCTTTCATCAATAATATCCTACTACTCTTCTCTCTTACTTCCTTTATTTCTTTTCTTTTTTCTTCTACTTCTTCTTCTTCTTCTTCTTCTTCTTCTTCTTTTTTCTATACTTTTATCAGGACATTTTTGATTACTACCACTTACAATCGTATTCTTACTTTCGAACGATTACTACGATAGTTCTACGAAATGAAAGATGATAATAATAATAATAATAACGATTATGATGATGATGATGAGGATGATAATAAAAAGATAGAAAGATAAAAGACTGTGTGTATCTGTCGTTTGTTAGATACTTTTTTGTGTTTTTTTTTAATTAAAAGATTATATGCTAGAATCATCTAGCTAGCCCGAGAGGACTTTCGTATCTTTAAGCCCTTTTTAAATCCCACGGCTCGTTCCTTCGATTAAAAAACTTTCGAAGGATGCACCTTTTCTTTTCATTACATCTTTTTTACTTTCCTTTTTTCTTTTCTTTCCCCGTTTTTTTGAAAATTTTCACCACTCGAGGATATGTTAGAAATAGAATAAAATAGAATAGAAATTATACTAAATGAAATTAACATGTGTTCGAGGTTTATTATCGAATTAGTATGATTTTTCACTTAATCGTTTAAATGAATTCGCATGTAACCTTACTTATTAGATACGAAAAAGTTCATTGAAGTTCTATTTAAATTTAAACATTTTCGTCAAATGATACGTCAATTAAACGACTAGATAAAAATAGGTAAAACAAATAAAGAAAGAAAAAGAAAAAATAAAAGGAAGCAAGGATTTAAAAGAGAATTACCCACTTACCCACAACTGGAAGGGATACCTACTACGGGTGCCCTTAGCGTGGGCGAAACTTTGTTTTGACCTAACGAGCACGTTTTGCTTGTACAGTTGCTCGCAAAAATCATTAGAAAAAATCATTTTTTCTCTCTCTCTCTCTCTTTGATTAAATACACATTTTCTTTTTTTTATTATATATGAGAAACAAAGAAATAAATGAATACTACATTATTTTCAAATAGTGTAAAATTAATTGAACTTATTTCGTGTGTGATTTTTGATTTTATTTTCTTATCATTTTCTACACAACTTTCGTCAATTTCAAAGATCTTTGGATAAACGTACGTTTCACGAATGAAGGAGAGAGAGAGAGAGAGAGAGAGAGAAAGAGAAAACCCTTTCTACCTTCTAGGAAGCTCTCGAAGGCAAAGCAAATCTCCGCTTTAAACGTCACGATTAGTTTACGACAAATATTTGCGGCCACGTAAAACATTCGTAGAAGCAAAGTTAATTAAACGAAAAACGGAGGTTAGGGAGGGAGGAGGGTAGGGGGGAGGAAAAACAAAAAATAAAAAAGAAGGACAAAAGTGACGATGCCCATTTAAACGGGGAATTTGAAAAGCGAGGAAAATCCCTTAATCAACGAATAATCATCATACGTTTTTATTCAAATAATTAACATTCCTAAATATAAATAACTTTAATCGAATTGTTGTTTCTTGTTTGCTTTATTTTTTATTTTTATTTTTTTTTATTTGCTCGTTTAAATGCATCCAAAGTAAAACTTTAATCTCCTTTGCTACTTTCCTTTCACAAATTCGCGAATCAATTCAAACAAAATAATTGCAAATATTGATACGTGTTATTGGGGGGATTGTTTTAAAAAATAATATGACATTTCGTCACTAATGTAACTCACACATATTAGTAACGAACAATGGGGATAACGATTCATAATCAAATATTAAATTAATCGTCAGGAACCTAAATCCATGGGGGGGGTGGGGGAGTCATAGTTATAGGGACAAAAATCAATGAACTTTCCTTGACGATCTTCGATGCCCATCGACATCGAAAAAAACGATCGCAGTGCACTAAAGAAAATGGGATAAGAGGAATCCATTTGTAAAACGGTGCCGAACTAACGCCACCAGGTGGATAAGGCCAATTTCAAGCCATCTTCTATCGACTTCTTCTTCTTCCCTTTCTATCTTAACACTGACAACTATTAAAGGGCTGATAGAATGTGAAGAAGAAGAAGAAGAATAAAAGAGAAAAGAATGAAACGTTTCTTCTTATCAAACAGGACTCATCTGACCGACCATCACGTACCACCACCACCACTTACAAGTTACAATCCTCTTTTCTGACCACTTCTTTAAGTATCCTAACATCTTTAAGACTTATAGTTATTTTCCTTATGAAAAAAGAAAAAATAAAATGAAAAGAAAAGAAAATTAATCCTTACCCCAAACGCGTTTTATATAATAAATAATTGTTAACAAATTAATATTTTTTTGTTACTTTTATGATGATGATAAGGTAAGAATATTCTTTATTTTATTTTGGTGTGTTGATATCAGAGAAGAGAAAGAGATAGGAATAGTTTTATTACAGGATCCTACTTTCATTTTTGTGTTGTTCCCTTTTTCCTCTTTGCACTCTCATCCACCAACACTATCCCTATCCCCCCCCCCCCCCCCAAAAAAACGTAGCTAAGTCCCGAGCTCGACGTTGAGTGGCTGCGCACTCGCTCGTGAGTTATTGCGAGTCACGTAGCCTGCATTCGTGAGGGTATAGAGTGCCATTATTATGACCCACAGCAGCGTTGGTTCAACCATGCACCCCAAACCCACCCCTCACAGGAAGTGTAGCAAACCTGTGATGGAAACAGAAAGGGAGAGAAAAAGATAGACAAATATGTCTGTATATACAGTGATAGACCGAAATTGGAGAATGTCAAGATTCTTAAATTAAAATTGTGCAATAATTATAAGAATAATTGTGAAAGAAAAAATGAACGACAGGACGGTTTTTCCTTTTCTTTCATTTTTTACTACTATAAAAAAAGAAAAGAAAGAACAAATTTCTTTTTAATTTATTATTTTACAAAACGATAACGAATAAGTAATATTTAAATTATATTATATTGAACCTAAACTACACTTGCCATATGTGTGCATAAATATATATAGGAATCGATTAAAAAATTGTCTTCCAGTCGACGTATTTGATTTGACGTTAAAGAATAAGAAAAAAGAAAAGAAGGTAACAGGACTAGAATAAAATTCAACGTCGACGATCGAAGAATAATGAAATTCTTGAGATTTATATATACAACACACGTATGTATATATACAGAATTGAAAAGATGGCGCGAGAAAAGAGACATGAAGTAGTTGGAAAAATAGGACAGACAACGGAAAAGAAATCCCTAAGTCCTGTCTCTTATTCCCCTATTTCTCTGACTTTCGATCATGAAGGAAGATGCAGTTCGTCAGCGTTTCACGAGAAACCGAGCGCGAATTTACGTTGGTAACTACGCTTTGGTGAATCCCTTGATTCCCTTGGGGATTGGAATTCCAAAGCTGCCTTGCATCAGCCCCTTCCAGTCCCTTCCACCCCCTTTCCCCTAATCTCACTCTCTCACTTTATCGTAATCGCACAACACCAACAACACTGTATCTTGGATTTTATGTGCCGTGCATAATAAGTGCAAAGGACATTGGCCGAATTCGATTGTGTTTTCCATCCTTTTTCTTGTTTTTTGTTTTTTATTTCAACCAATTGACTTTTGGCTGTATGTTATTTTTTAAGTTTACCAAATACGAGATTTACTTGAGTTTTACGATTGAAAATTACGCGACGAAACTTTGTCCATATTTCGTCGTGTTTTTTTTATTATAATATTACTTTTATAATAACAACAAATGTGTGAATTACTTCTAATAAACTTAATTAACGTGCAACATTGCAAAGCATGAAATAAGAACTTTTTAACTTACATTTTTACATATATTATTCCCGATTGGTTGGGTTAACTTACTTTTCACTTTAAAATCGCTTACTTAGACTTTTCGCGATAAAACATTTGTTATTTAAGTCATGATTAAGTAGAATGAGAGAAAAAGAGCCTCCCCTCCCCCGACCGCGTTACTCTAAGGTTGCTCATTAAAATTGCTGTTCTAGATGAAAGCTTCGAGTTAAAACTTGGCTAACAATGGTTAATTTTATGTACCACCTCCGGAGTTTCGAATAAAGCTAAAGAAAATACTGGTCTAACTATCTGTCCCTTTCATCGTAACATGCATAAACATGCATCATGCACACACACACACACACACACACACATTTGTGCATATTAAATATTTTATTGTAAATTATTTCTATATTGATTGATATATTGAAGAGTGTGGGGGAAGGGGAAAAATAAATTAGAAGATTATTTTTAAAGTTCATCGAAAGTTGTGACTAAAGTTCGAAGATTTCAAAACCTTTGGGGGACCGGATTTTACGAAGGGGGTTGAAGGGGGTTGGTTTCTGTACGTTAATTAACTTGGGAGTAGTAGCCTTTCGAGCACCATTCGTGCCAACTGTCCAAAATTTCCGCGAGTTTACGTTGAAAGTACCATTTACTCTCCGGTGAAATAGCTGGGAATGTCATCGAGTGAACTTGGCCGACTTTTAAAACGAATTAATTATTATTATTATTATTATTATAAACGTTTCTATATACCAAAGTTTTATCGTTTGACTATTCGCACAAAACCTCCCCCATATTTATATTTAATTCTATATATTTGTCGAGTGTGTTAATAAAAGTATAGTTGTGTTAATTAATAAGTATAAAATTTGCTGAGAGAAAAAAACTAACAATAAGTGTAACAAAAATCGGTAGAAAAATTTCGAAAGATTGTCACACAATTTCTACATAACGTTATTACCCACTTTAGAAAGCTCGTCACGTGTGTCATAATAATCGAATTGCTAGGATTCTATCTATCTCTCTCTCCCGCAGTCTCTAGAGAATCACGAAAGAAAACAACTCAAATTTCAAACCCCTATTTCTCGTACTTTTATTAGAAAGAATAAGAAAACGAGATTGGCAACGATAAAATACGATTTATATATATAACACGAGTATATTACGTGAGTTATACACACACACACACACACATAGAACAAACATAATAATCGCAGAAATTTATAATAAAACTGCCCCCGTCCGCCCCCTTCTTATGCCGATTTTCTTCTACCGAAGTTGAAGGAAAAAAGAAAGAAAATATAAGGGAAGGGAGAGTTTGTATTTATGGAAAAAGCTCTTGAAAGACAACGATAAGGGTTTCCCGTCAGGTATGAAGAAATAGGAATAGGGTAAAGGGAATGGGATGGAATGGGGGTTGGGGGTTTTAGTGGAAGGGAAGAGAGAGAAGGATTTTACCTACCCTCCGTCCCTTCGCTACTCCTAACGGCGCAAACATTTGCCGATTGTACGCAAAGCTGCTTTAAATAGGGTACCTCGAGTAAACTTCGTTCGGTTTACATATATACAGAAAGGGGGTGGGTATGTAGTATGTACAGGGTGCTATCGTAATCCACCCTCTCCACTACCTTCTTCTCCACCCTTTCAATCTCTTCCACGTCCTCCCATAAAGATCCTAACCGTAAGTGTATACTCATTAGTCCTTATTCTCTTCAAAGATTTCAATTAATTACCTAAATTCAGACGAGATTATCCTAATCGATTCTCTTTCGTTTTTTATTTTATTTAATTAACGATCATTGATCCATGATTTTCATTCATTCGAAACTTCGTGATAATTTCATGAACAAAGTGTATTCATTTATTATTTTTAGTATTATAAAACAATTGGAAATAACACACGTGAGTGTTTGATAAATTATTCGGAAATGATGCAAATAATAACATTTATACAAACATTGTGAGATTCGTGAACGTGTTGTGAACGTGTGCCAACTATTGTCAATGATCGCGAAAGTAATGAACCCTTGTCTCCCTTTTACTTCTTTTAGAGGGTCGTCGAAAACGAAATATAAATCGATGGCAAAACAAAGGAAACCTGACTGGGGGAACATTTTGCTAGACGAAGAGGAGAAAGAGGAGGAAGAGGAGGATAAAAACAGGGTTGTACGTCGATATTATTAATCTATATAGTGTATAACGGATAAAGAATTTGTAATGGAATACGTTGGTAAATGTTACGACGAGTAGCTTCGGGCAACAATCGACAACAAGTTATTCCCAAATCGAAATTCTAGATTTATTTGAATAATATCCGTATTTAAAGCTGACAAATGATATATACATATATGTTATATAACATTTATATATTTTAATATTATAGATAATAATAATAATAATAGCTTCCTTTTATTAAAATATCATTTGGAATATCTACATTATTGATAAACGTTAACGCAAGATCAAAAATATTCAAATTAAATGAGATCGAATTTGTAAATGGTTATCATCTTTATCACTGAATACTTTATATTATTATCGAATAATTATAATATCAAGAATATTTTCAATCAAAATAATTTATATATTCGTATATAAAAAATAATCTGACTCACATTAAAACATTCGTATGCAATATTATTTTCTATTCGAATAAGATTAACCAAGGGTAACATTTAATAAACTTCGATCACCATTTGTCATATGGGGTGTTAAGGATGATTTCTAAGGAAATAAATAAAATAAAAGAACAAAGAGAGAGAGAGAGAAGAGAGAAATTCATAAAAGCTCGTCGTAGGCGGTTCGTTTAGACGATTCCGAATGATCGTACTTTAAAAAGGGATGATTGCAAAACGGGGAAAATAAGTCCTTCTCTTCTATCTCTATCTCACTTGATCCCTTCCATACGATTATTCGTGAGCAATAACCGTATAGATTTCCGGTAGTAATAGTAGTAGTAGTAGTAATAATAGTAATAGTAGTAGTAGGCAGGGTAAAAATTGTCCTATACCGAGAAAACTTCCGATAGAATTTCACATCCTTTTTGCCATGGGAAAAACCTTCCACCACTAAACTGGCTAAAGGGATCGATAATGTATTCGACCGGTGAACGCCCTTATTCATTCTTTCTTTCCTTCATTCATTCATTCTCTTCTTCTTCTTCATCTTCTTCTTCTTGGATGCACCGAGAAAAATGAGGGAAAGAAAAAATGAAAGGATCTTTAGCATCGTCGTTACTGAAGGATGAGAACAAAACTAAAGGGAAAGAAAAGAAATAACAAATCCAGCTAAATAAGCCGTGGAAAAGGGATTCGTAGGCACTGTGGGGGAGGGGGTTTAGGGTTGAGAGGTAGGAACTGGATAAAGAAGAGAGTGGAAACGTTCGATAGTGACCGGCGTTAAGCCGATAAAATAAAAAAAAAAAGAAAAGAAAATAAAAGAAAGAAAGAAAGAAATATCAAGCAGCAGCAGCACAACACTGCTACGGGAAACAAAAAAGAGTCGGAAAAATTGTTCGTACTTCTCTATTTCCGCCCAATAGTTTTGTAATATTTATGTATTCCTATGGTAGAAAAGAATATGAACATAGAACGGGGGAAAATTGAGGAGAGTTATATTCTTTTTCTAATTCTATTATTTCTAATAAATTCCAAACAATATTTATCGGATTATACCAATGCGCCTTGCGTATACATGTTGGAGGAAAAAAAAAACGAAAATTAATAAATATAATGGATCCTCTCTTTTTATGTGTATATAAATAAATAAATAAAAAATATAAGAGAGCCATTAAATATTTCAAGAGAACAAAATATATGTTACAATATTCTAAAAGAATTTGAGATATAAATTCGAATGCATAATTTTACGTCCCATGAAATATTGCTTTTAAAAAAAATCACTATGATATTCTATATATATATATTATAATCGCATTTCATTAAAGAAAAAATGATTATTATTAAAATTCCCGAAGTATTCTGTTGTGCGGGAAATATGTTCGCTTTTAAAACATATAGTGCAACAAAATTATTATTAAAAGATCCCCCATAAACGGCGATGCATGTTTGTCCTTTTACTACTAACCTCACCGGAGACAAATATTTCACACACATATGATAGATGAAAAATATAAAATATAAAATGGGAATAAAATAAAATAGAAAAAGAAAAGGGCGGGAAGGAGGAATGGGATAAGTGTTTTTCACGAATATTCACTTTGTCGTCGTCGTCGCCTTTTCACGGATGAAGTGAACATTCTTTTCCCCTTTTTTTGTCCCTTCCCCCAATCTTATCCCTTCAGATATCCCTTAAAATCCGTCATACTTATGGGTATTTCGAATAGGAAGAGAGTTCCTCCTCGTTCATGTTCACTTCTCCGAAAAAATATCTTTTGTTAGATTACCGAATAAAAGGAATAACAATTTGTCGATGATTGTCATCGATATTTTACGATTTACTCGTGTCACTTAATTCGACGAGAAGAAGAAAAATAATACGCGTGAATAAATAAAACATTTAATAATACATTAGAATCATTTTTTTTTTGAAAAATGTGTGATATTATATCAAACGAATCATATTATATATTCGTTTCTTATATTTTTCTCTTCCGAATATTATATATTGTTAAATTTAGATTTGAAAATAATATTTGCGTATACTTAAATGATATTATATTAATTTCTCATTTGATTAAAACGTTAGGGTGTTTGATTTTTCTCCTCGTGTAGAATTTTTGTAAAGAGAATAAACCTGGAAAGTGTGACGATCGAAAAATTATCTTAAAAGGAATATTTCGGACGTAATGAATTAATGGAGAAGAACGTCGCGTCGTTCCTGAATAAAGGAAAATAAAAATAGGAGAAGAAGAAGACGAGGTGTTTATTATAGGTTTGACAATTTTTTAAGTAAATACATCACCGATCTTTCTCCAAAGCACGCGGCTGGTTGGTTGGCGTTTATGAGTGAGGACGAAAAACGTTTAGTAAAAAATGATTTTATTTTAGGAAACTCGAGAGCGAGGAAAACGACGACGATGTTTTAACGTTGTTAAGAAATCGATCGATGAAAGGAGAAAGTTCTATTTTAAAGGACCCACCCCCCTTGCCTCCTAATATAATAAAATAATAATTGAAATGAAAAAAAAAGAAAAAGAAAGAGTAAGAAGAAGAAGAAGAAGACCAAAAAATAAGGATGCATTTATTAGAAGTTGAATAGTCCGAGGTCATTAATAATAACTTCCTTCGTAGCATTCTCGTGTCAGGATGCAAGTCCTTGGGAACTCGTAGAAAGAGAAAGAGAAAGAGAGAATGAAATAGAGACAAGAGAGACACAAGTATGACTAATTAATATGCTTGATAATCCGGTTGGATCTCTTGCATCTCTGGCAAAGAGCACGTTGTTGCTTGAGACCGAAGGAAAACGCAAACGTGGCCCCGAACTGCTGCAATTCCGCAACGTGGACCATTTCATTAACCATCCGTTCATATTATTCAGTGTACGTGTATATATATATATGTGTCTCTCTCTCTCTCCTGTCTCTCTTTTGTTCTTCCTATTCTTGTCCAAACATATCACGTCACGAAAACGTCACGAAACATCCCAAATAAACGAAGTAAATATGTTGACTGGGAAGATTGCTCGTACAAAATTGTATTTTTATTTTTTAATATATTAATTATGCAGTACTTTATCTATTTTTCTTTTCTAGAAACATTTTATTAAAAAAAATATTACTCCTATCTCTCTCTCTCTCTATCATAACTTTGTATAGAATATATTAAAATTCTTTTCAGTCTCCTAATACTCTTTTTGTTTAACGAAGTAAACTGACCTTTCATACAGTTTAGGGTTAAAAGCTGAGCTTTTTTCCCGTAGCAGCTCTTCCATATTTTAAGTCTAACGAGATCTAACCTTTCGCGATCAACGGATGCATGCATTATACATACACGATACTTTATTTTTATACCGAAAAAGAGTAGAAAAATATAAAAAGTCCACATTGTGTTCATGTATTTATATAATTATTTCTAACAAATAGTAATAATAATAATAATATGAATAAATGAAATATTAATCATAGACTCTCATGGGGGTTGGAAGAAAAATAAATAAGTTTGCTACGCGTTTGAAAGAAGTTTAAAAAAAAATAAAAAGAGAAAAGGGGTGAGCGGGGGAGTTCTTAAAAAATGAGAAAAAAAATACTATAAACGTTAGAAAGATCGTGGAATGAATGGCCTTAGGTGACGCCTACGGCGCCTCTCTCTCTCTCTCTCTCTCTCTTCTACGATTCCCACAGGCCATGGGGAATCTATATGGAACACGCTATTGTGTCTGGGGTCCCGTAGCGCCTCGGGGTGTTTTATCATCGACCATTATATCGGCATCAGGAAACCAACCCCTCTTCTCCTTCTCCGTTTGCCCAGACCACAGTCGTTCTTACCCTTGATCCCAGTGAAACGTTGCGCCTTCCCGAAAGACAATGGCCGTACGTCTTCCTAAAGAGACAAAGCCTTCGAACGACTCTACTACTATCTTCCCTTCAAGTGTTACGACTGAAGAATAAAGAAAGAAAGAAATAAATAAAGAAATAAATGAAGAAAGAAAGAGAGAGAATGAGAGTGGCTCGTTATTTTATACTTTTTTTCCCCCATTTTTACCTTGAACTATCATATTTCTTTTGTTTTATCATTATTTACGTATCAATATAATTATTTCGTTTACCTATATGATTCTTACAATTGAAATGTTTCGCGTATACAGGTAACCACCATTCTTCTGTTTCCTAGAAAATCTTATGCATTGTCAGATTTACAGAGAGTTCATCATTTGTATATGTTTATTCGAAAAATATTAAGTGATCGTATCATTATTTTAATTAGAATTTATGCGTTTAACTGTTATCGAATTAATAATGATAATAAAGAAAGAAGTTGTTTTTTTTTCGGTAGCAGAGAGAAAGAGAGAGAGAGTATAAGAGTATAAATGAAAAAGTGTTCAGTGTTAAAATAGATGTGTGGGATAGGGTGGATTAACGCGAACTAAAAAGCTACCTACCTACCTACCTAACACCGCGAAGCTCATAATTTGCAACTAAAGTGGGCCGAGCAACGTAGTAGCACTCTGGTAACGTTAACGGTAACGCATGAGAAGCGTATCCAAGTCGTCTGTGTTAAGCTGGTTAAAACGTAAAGTAGAAAAACAAGCCCTGCAAACCTTTTTTCCTTCTTCTTTTTCTTCTTCTTTATTATTCCGTTACGCCTAATAACCTTATCGTTTGATATATCTCACGTTAACAACCAATTTCTACTTCGAATCTAGGAAGAAACAAAGAATTAGAAAACTCATTCATACCTTTATCCATTCAGTTCTACCAAAAAAGAAAATATCTTAATAAAAACTTAAAACAACAATCCAAAAAAGACAATTTATGATATATAAAAATTAGGATAATCGAGAGACGAGAGAGATATGACAACTATAATATATTATGATGATTAACAAATGGAAAAGAAACTCGAGGATTAATAGGAGTAGGAGGAGGAGGTGGAGAAGGAAAGTGACGTAACGACAAGTCAGTTAATCAAGCGAACAGACGGGGAAAAAGTTGAAGCTTCATAGTGAACGTTGGCTCGTTGAAGTTTCATAAAACTTGGCAGACGGCTTGGTAAGCCAAGTGTACACGAACCGACTAGACCGATAGCCAAGCTAGAAAGTGTACAGTAGACTACACCAGACTATAGTAGAATGAGAGTAGAGATTTTTACTGAATCCACCCTTCTCTCTACACATATATATATATATATATTTTAAAGTACGAATCTCCCAATAGAAAGAGAAAGAAAGAAAAAGAAAGAGAGAGTAACTCGATAATGAACGCAGGGAACACGTGCCAATGGTTCCAATGTTATCCCGGAAAATGTCGTTTTTACGAAACACCATCACCACCTATCGAATATCGGAGATATTCTTACTCCTCTAAAAGTCGTCATCGTCTCGTTATTGCATTCGCGTAGTTTAGGTAATATCAACTCAATGGTGGCTCGTTTCAGAGATATTCAAATTCGAAACGTTCACAGAGAGCCGAGTGTTTATAGGCGGATTTTCCCGAGGACCCTAATTTGAGTAGAGTATAATATAGCTAACAGACGCGTATTATACATCTACACTTGCAGTTACAAATATACAAACGCATACAAGAACACACATACATATACACGTGAAAGAAATACATATATATATATATATATATATATATATGAGTCCGAAGAGTCGGAAATCGTTTGCGCGAGTATCCAGGAGCCAAATTCTTCGGCCCCGTTCGTTCGTTTCTCTCAACCAACACCATCACCACCCCCATACTTCTCTTCCTCGTTCTACTTCAACCAACCCCCATTGGCTTTCATCCACGTCGGTCTATATGGCTTTCGGATTAGTGGCACACGAGCTTATAGGGAACACTGAGAGGACTGCTGATGATCACCCTACGCGAGTTGCTTTCTCTCTCTCTCTCGATGATTGCCCTTATACGAAGGGTCCCCGATAGTCGAAATAAATGCGACCTGTATCGTAGTCTACCCTTAGTCTCCCTTTGTGTATGTGTGTGTTTGGCTTAGGCATCGTTATTAAATGCCAAAATAATTGGCCTTCTTTAACTTTGCTTTTCCCACCATTTCTACACCGACAAAACAAAGATTCTTTCGGTTACTTTTACAACTGATATCTACAAACATTTAAAAATAATCCTTTTACAATTTACCCAACCCCCCACACAGCACCCCGTTTATCCAAATTTTTTTCCTCCGCTTAAATGTTTCGAGTATACCATTTATTTCGATTTTATTTTCTTCTTCTTTTACTCGCGGTAAACTTGAATTTGTCTGTCAACCGAAACCCTTCCAAAACTCTTTCAACGCCACCCCCCCCCCCCCCGGAACGAGAGTATCAATTTTTGTTCTAACTTTCCCCTTTGGATTCGACTAACTTTTGACAATAAAAAAGAAAAAGTTTTGCTCTTCCTCATCCTATGGAAAACGATTAAAGTTACGCTTTAACGTTTTATCATATTAAACGCCTTCATTTTGTCCCTCCCTCCCTCCCTACCCCCTACTCTGTCTCTCTGTATCTCGCTATCTCTCTTGTTCACCCTAACAGGGAACGAACGTATCGAATAAATCATTTTAAAGCACTTCCCAACGCTAGCTGGCTAGCTAGCTAGCTGTGGTATCGGCTAGCAGACCTCTTTCTCGACCCTCCTTCCCTTCTCATCCCCTAGAATCACCCCCTATATATATATATGGGAAGTGACTTACGATGAAAAGGGTGGGGGGCTATCTAAAGACCAACAATTACAGCGTACAATTTATTTATGATATCGCGAGGTGCACACACACACGAATGCACAGACACATACTAACAGTGAAGTTAACGTATCAACTGTTAACGAGCGTTAGCCAAAAAAGGGAGAGAGAGAGAAGGGATTAACCCGATGAAATATTTTTGAAGGGTTACTTTTAACAACGATATATTGTACCTTTCACAAGCCATTTATTCCCTTAAAATTGTTAATTTTTTGTTGTTGTATTCTTGTTTTCTTCTTTCCTTTACTTTTCTTTTTCTTTTTGTGTGTGTGCATTTTTATTGGACGTACCAATCACACACGTTTTTATTCAATAATAATAATTAAAAGATAAAATATGATAATTATCTGTAAATATTTGCATTGATGGATAAAAGAAAAAAAAAGAAAAAAGAAATAATGTAAAAGGTAGATTCTAACAGGTAGAGAATTATCTAAATAACAGATGCGCGTGTTCGTTGAGTTTAATCGAGCTACTTCTATCTGGATCTTACGATCCATCATAAAAATTGTTCTCCAAGGTCCTTCCTATTACCATGATATCGTTCTAACGTTCGTGCAAAGGACTTTTACGACAAGTTAAAGTATCGGAATCGACGACTCTAAGCGAAAAATCTGTAACGCGATAACCTTTCCCACCTCTCGTTTGATATTGAATGGATATTTTATCGACGTTTTAAAATTGCTCGAGATTTTCTCTCACTTGAAAGAAAAAGAAAACAAAAAAAAAAACAAAAAAAAGAAACACGAGTGTGTGTGTGTACTTACCAATGTAACACACGTAACAAGTTATACTACTTTGGCGTATATAATAATATAACAAAAGAAAAGAACAAATAATAATTATAATATCTTTTACAATGCTGTTACAACTCCACCTCATATTATGGCAATAGATTGGAAAGATATGAAATTGCTGCATTATTCTGTTCACCTGTTTAAATATTTCTTTAAGAATTATTTTGTTCGTAATAGAAATAATTCCGACGAATTATTCCATTTCATTTAAGTATATATTTGTACAGAAGATTTCCTTTGACACTTATTTAATGTAGATCTGATTTTTAAGATATAAAAAGATATAATTTATAATAATTAAATTAAGTGTCAGAAAATTTGTGAAAGTATTCGAGAGATATGATGGGAATTTGATAATTTTAGTGACATTAAAATAAATTAATCAGGGTGTAAAAGTTTAGGGAAAAAAATCTCAAACACCCTTTAAATTTGATACGTTCATACAAATATAAACGTGTATAGTAGTAGTAGTAGTAGTAGTAGTAGTAGTAGTATCCTTGTCTCAGGAGGGGTATCCTTAGGTTGTAGAGAATCTCGATCGAGAGTTAGAACCGGAATCGTAGGCCTAATCCTAAGCGTAATCCTTTCTAATCCCATGGGAAAGCCTTCGAGATCCCCACAAACCAGCCATCTATTTCTAATGCCTACTAATCGTTACTCCCATGACCAATCGACCCTACACCCTCCACCATTCAGGTTTGCTGACGCTAGGGAAACGTGCCACTTTACTTTCATTTTCTCTTTCAACGAAAATTTTCCAAATGTCCTTTCACATTCTTGGGATACAAGTTTTGGGCTCAATCCCTCTAAGTATTTTCATTTAGATTTTCCAAAATATATATATATATATCCTGATTGCGAGAAATAACCGTAAAAATATACTGAACAACTTGTTAATGGTTATAATCGGTTTGAACAAAAATCGCCGACAAAAAAAGGGAAAAAAGTAGGAAAGGTTGAAACGGCAAGTGAATATAAACCAACCATCCCTCTTTCATCTGACGGATTCCAATCCTACCCCCCCCCCCCCCTCACTCATCCCTCTACCCCCCTTGACAAAGCTCGTAAGCTGACAGAACGAGCAGCGAGTTCTCGTTATTCGACCGTTCGAGCATCGGTGTCGCACCGAATCAGCACTTCGTGAGCACTAAGTGCTGCTAATGTCGTCCGTGTACCGTTTGCCTTGATGGATGAGGATCCATCTCCCTTTCCCTCATCCCTTTCCCTCATCCCTTTCACTCACTCACTTGCCCCTACCAGGTTTCTCACCAATGAGAATCGCGTTACACGAACAGACTGTATGTTCTCACCCAAAATACGTGGGATTAGATCTACCACCACCCACCCACTCCTTTCCTTCTATATATCTCTCTCTCACTCACTCTCTCAAGTTCATATATGCTCATATGCATTTCAAATTCAATTGGTTACAATTCGTTTATACACGACAATAATAGTAATACGAATCTAATTTTATCAAATCGTATAACCAAAAGAAAATACATAATCCATCCGGATAAATATGAAATTATCTGACGTAATAATCGTTCATTTCTCAATTAACTTGATCGTCTATCTCGGTTAAAGAATAAAGATATTATATCATTATTATGATTATGATTATTATTAGATGAAAGAACCTTTTTCCCCGAGATTGGATAGGATAAAATGAAAAGAAGATGGGATGACTCTCTACGTGATGTAATTAACAGATATCTGTTTTATCGCATTATTCCCTTCCTCCCTAAAACAAAAAATGAAAAAGAATAAGAAGGAGAAGAAAAAGAAGAAGAAGAAGATGATGATGAGAAAAAAATCGAATGCAGTTAGTATATCAAGAAATGATATTAAACAAACAAAGTGATTGTGTCTTTCCATTAGGATTTAGTCATGGGGTAGTGAGGGGTTGAGAGGCTGGGGGTGGAAGGGGGTGAAATGGGCCATTTGTAAAGAACATGGTAGCTCATCGTTAACCAAACTCTCGATCGTTACCCTTAGAAATTCATCGGGTTTCGAAGGCGTGGTTCTTCGACACGAACATAATTTTCCTTGACCGGAACATAGGATAGCTAAAGGTAACATAGTAGAAATAGAAGGAAGATAGAGAGAAATAGCCGGAAGATTACTGAACCATATCGGCTCAAGATTAAACCACGTTCTATCCTCTAGGTGGTAAGTTCCTGTCTATGTTGCTAGAATGTACGCAACCTCTTAAACGTTCAACATAAATGAGCTAGAGAGAGAGAGAGAGAGAGAGAGAGAGAGAGAGAGAGAGAGAAAGATAGAGTAATAATAATAGTAGTAGTAGTAATACTAGTAGTAGTAATAGTAGTAGTAGTATATAACCTAAGAGTAGGAACGCGTCATGGCATCTCAGCACCTCAACTTACAGCTTGCGTCCATCGTTAGAACGTGGCTTCTGTTCTAATTAACAGGCTAGATCTAAGGGCTACTATTTCGGACAATTAATTGCAAGCTACGTGATCATCCTTCCGTATTTTCATACTTCTCATAATATAACAACTGTCGAATAATTCCAATGCAAACAATTTGCTAAACGCGCGACAATGTTCGATCCTATTTTTATTTCCATCCTACGTTTATTAATCGTTAGCAACACGCTTGTGTGGGGACGGGGGTGTGCAAGCGTTCACCATATTAATTCGTTAGTTTAATTAATTGTGCCAATAATACAATTGTGTTAGTTTATTTAGAATTTTATCGTATAATTCGTTCGATTATTATCTGATTCGAATCGAGTGATCATTATAATCGTAAACGGGACACTAATATCATTGTCATCTTTTATTCGTGAATAAAAAAAAGAAGAAGAAAAAATATGGGCACGATTTTATCTTCAATTTAATTAACAAACGTCTACCTTGGTGTATCTTTATATTTCTTTACGTATGTATGACTATAATAATTATCCTTCAAAGCGTAGCAATTTAGGTAGGACGATTCAACTTATCGCTAGCGCGTACGCTCGTAATTCAACACTCGTGAATACATCATCATACACACACAGACACAGAGACAGGTAACGCTTCGCATGGCGCGAACCAAGTATAACACCCGTAAAGCCCCCGTAGACGAGATTCGTGACCGCAACGATATTTCAAGCTTCATCCTATTATGATCGTGTTCTTAATACGAGGAAAAGTGATTTTAATGCGTTCGAGGAACGAGAACCCTGCACCGATAATCAGAGTTAACCATTATAACCCAACCTACTCCTCATTTTTGTTCTTACCTGTGTTCAAACGATTACGATCTATCATAACCCTTTTATATATATACATATACACTTATCAAAAGTCCCTGTGCTGCTACTGCTGCATTATTCGAGATTTTTAAATCTTATTATTTATTATGAATGATTATATATTTAACGCTTAATGAAACTTAATATAAGAAAAATGCAAGACCTGGCAAGGAACGCGTTGAAGCAAACAATTTTGATTGAGATTAAAAGAAGTGAAGAAAAAAAGCTTGTACATCTATCTTATCCAAAAATGTATACCATGACAAGTGAGTATATCCTAACTGAGATAGAAAGAAAAAAAAAGAAAATAAAAGAAAAGAATGAATAGTAAGTGTAGTAGCGTCATCGGAGTTTCCTTCTCTCTTAGCTACAACCCTTTCCTTTTCCCCATACCAGCCAACATCATCCTCTTTTTAGCCCTTTTCTCTCGAGTCGACAACTCGACACTCCTCTTCTCACGAGTCCTCCTCTCTTTTGGAACCTTCACGATTCCTCGTCGTAGTAGGTAGGAAACGCAGAGTTTTCAAGTCCCTCGCGGCTAGTAGCTTGCTTCTTTGTACGCGTTCGTCGGTTGCCCGGGCAACCCCTCAGAGTTTGCCCAGCTTTAAATATGTAGTTTCGAATTAGTCGAGTACAACACGCCACCGCTAGAACCGCAAACAAGAGTCTAAAGTAAGACAAGATACACCAGCAGGCCCACCGACACCATCGTCATCACTATCACTCACCACCATCAACACTACTACCACCAACACTACTACCACCAACAACACCATCACTACTACTAAAAAGGGACAAAGGGCTCTCTTCTTCTTCTTCTTCAACTTGTCGCTCTTTTTTCCTATCCTTCCGAGCTGCTTTTTTTCCACCTAAAGACTACTATGATCAGACTGACTTAACTTTAGTCTACCTTTTGATTTACTTTGATTACACTATTCACTCTTCATTTTCTTTGATATTATAACAAATTCCTAGTGACACGTTGATTTATCTTCTAATATTATACATCTTCCTTTTGTCTCTAATTCGATTCTTTCTTTTTTTTCTTTTCTTTTTTTCTTTGTAATTACGAAACATCGAAGATAAAAGTTTTGAAATCAGTGAGAGAGAGAGAGAGATAGAGGGACATTTTTCTGTTCTTTCAATTATAAGTTTGTCCTTCGTTCTGGCAGAAACTCGTTAATTAAAGTATCGACGATCTTACAAAGACTAGTAGTAACAGTGAACTTTGACTTTTATCTTGATGAGAAACAAGTTGGCCCTGTCTATTTGAGAAGAAAATAGGATTGTCATACTCGACAGACAGATGGTTTATTGCGAATGATTTTGTGCCCGGGATAAAGGAAAAAAAGTTAAACGAACAAATTGTGTCAAAATGATTTTTCTCTCTCTCTCTTTAACGTAGAATAAATCGTATAAAAATTCTACTGATTTTTAACTAATATCCATTAAAAATATTTGTTGAGAAAATTGGACAAAATCAAATTGATCGTCAAAGACAAATTGTTTTTGATTTCCTAATACGATTGGTACTATAAATCATATTACGCTTTTGTAAATAATCTCACATGGAGATAGATATATAGTTAAATATGTAAATACATTGGTACAATATCGGGTGTCTCATTTTATTGGAACAATAGTAATTCATCGTACAACCAGGGTTATGCGTATAGAATTAATCGAGTAATCACAACATGCGTGTTTAGTTTCATCGAAATTGTGCGCGAGTATTAGTCCACATAGATTACGCTTATATTAGTTGGCCATTTTACGTAATAGCATACACGTTAAACTAACACATAGAAAGGCCAGCAACGAACACTACTACTAACTCCTACCCTAATTTCTAAATCTCTTTAGTTTTACCTATGCTAATATAATCGTTCGTTATTCCTACTTTCGTACGGTTCACTTTGACCAAGTGAACACGCGAATTCTTTGAAGCTTTGAACCGAACACAACAACAAGAACAATCAAAAATTTCTAGATAAAATTTGATAGGAATTTCGCGCTGATATTTGGAAAAGTTTAGCGACCGATCGTTTCGAAACGACCCATCCTCGGTTAAACGATGATGCGCTTATGGGGATAGGTAGATGATGGAACGATGAGTATGCGAATAGCATGCAAAACGCGTCGCTAGAAACCTGAACTAAACCCCATGCCGTACCACCATCGCCAAATGTTATCAAAACCTTCTGAAAATGTTTACCAACTCTTAACGTTCTTTACTTTCTTTATTTCCTATTGCAAATCTATCCTAAGTAGAAGAAGAAGAAGAAGAAGAAAAAGAAAGAAAGATAGATATATATATTATCCTAATAATCACGGTGCCAGAGAAAAGTTCGTTTTAACTGTTAAATCAAAAAGGAAGAAAAAAAAGAACAACTCGTAAAACTTCAAACCAGAGAAACTAAAAGTTGCCAACGTTGGATGATTAAATAAATCGTGTTCGTAAAAGAGAGAGAGAACTGGGAAAAACAAGATCGAAAGATTTTCTCGGTTGTTGTAATCGATAAAGTAGGAAAAAAAAAAAAGGAAAATGTCTGCAATAACGATATAAATGATTTTTAAATAAAACAAAAATTGGATACTAGAAATAGAAAAGAATATTTTATAAGTAAAGAATCGAATGCAAGATTGAGGATTAAATTTTTCCATCGATTACTTTACTCCGTTCTATGTTCTTTAATGGGAAGATAGGGGGGGGGGGGGGAATGGGTCGTTTAACCATTTCTTTCTTTTCGAGTTGGCCCTTTAAAGACCAAAAACCATCCGGTGAGTAGTTTGGTTTGGACGATAGCACTTTAAAGAACGTTATCTCGAAGATGTCTTCCTATATCTTACAGGAACGCGTTTCATTTCTCGTAGCAAGCAAGAAGAAAACGATGGAATAAAAAGGAAGGAAGGAAGGAAGGAAGGAAGAAAAGAAAAGGGAAAATCTTGGTTGGGCCAGGTGGATAGAACTGGGCGCTATGGAAATCGTAAAGAATCTAAATATTTATGTCCATCTCTCTTTCTTCCATTCTATCTTTCTTTATTTCTTTCGTTTTGTGTGTGTGTGTGTGTACATAACGGACATTTTGTGGGCAACTACTATTTCGCGAATGCGTTCCCGCCAGAGATTCAAAAACACATGCACAGACGAGTGGTGGGGTTATCTCGTGCATCTGCATATAACACGTCATGTTTCAACGTTCTGCAATGTGTCGGCTTTTCGTTGAAGAAAAATGAAAAAGAAATAACGTAAAAAGGAAAATAAAAAGAGATAGGCAGATAGATAGAGAGTGAGAGAGAGTGAAGGTGTGTGTGTGTGTGTGTGCATACTTTTACGAACGAACGTCATTTCGCAATGTCTCGACACATTTGAAAGAAAAATCCCAAATCAAAAAAGTACATTTTCCATTTTGGAATAATTATCAATCCATATTTCATTTCATATGTATTTTAAGTATGACAAAAATTTATAACGAAGAGATAAAGAGTAGAGAAGTAATAAAAAAAAAACAAGCGAATAAACAAATCAGTTTGGATAGACGGGTTAAAGCTATTCGAAGTAATTGAAATTTTTCCTACAAAGTTTTGAATAGTTGGTTCGCATCGAGAGATATTTATCTTCCTCTCTCTCTCTCTCTCTCTCTCTCTCTCTCTCTCTCTCTCTTTCTTTCTCTTTCAGTTTGGTGATCCTCTTGGGCTATCTTCCTCTTTACGATGGCTAGTCAGTAATAAAGTACAGTAGCAATCCGCATAGAATCCTTGGCTCGAGTTCCGTACGCCACTCTCTTCGTATGTACGTCGGATTAGGAGAGATTTGCGAATACTCATAAGAGAAAAAGAAAAAGAGAGAAAGATAGAAAGAGAGAACAACGAAATTCTCTTCACTTCGATTCGCCTATTCTTCTGCACGTCTATCGAAACGAACGAAAGGAACGTATTTTTCAGTGAGAAACGCCGATAATTCCGAGATCCGATCTTGTAGAACGTCGCTAAAGCTTCTTCTGACTTTCCAACCCTCTATTTTAGTATTTTTTTTTTTTTTTTCTATCCAAACCCATATCGATCTTTCTCGTATTAAAACAAATGTGATGATTCCTATTTCTATATATATAGAGAGAGAGATTAACTAATATATTTGATCACATATCTAAATCTATATACAATCAAATAAAATCTAATCTTATCGGTTAAGTATACGCTTAATTATTTATTATCATCGATCCGAATGCATTTCGTGTGCAACTTTGCACATAAAAATGAACCGTGAACGATCGGAGAGAGAGAAAAAGAAAAAAAGAATGAAATAAACGAATAAACAGAAGAAATTGGCTCGCGAATGTTTAACATTTTAAATCATTACTCCTTATATTGCACCCCTGTACTTGCGTAGAATTAAAAAAAAAAGAAATAAGTCGGTGGAGTGTATGATAATAAACTGTAAAAATAAAAAAAAAATAAATAAAAAACGAGAGAAAATTTAACCGGGACAAAGAGTTAAAACTTTTTTAAAAACAAAAAAGAAAAACGAATATTGTACGTGCAAGTAGTACAGTTATACAAGAAGGAAAGAATGAAATGCTCGAAAGCTAAACAAACTTTTAGCCATCTGAATGGATTTAACGAAAAGCTAAAGCTACTCGAGAAAACAAACGCTTTTCTCGATGGCTTGCTCTCTCTCTCATTCTCTCTCTCATTCTCTCTCTCATTCTCTCTCTCTAGTTTGTTTTTATAGAACACGTTGAGATAAGCACCAAAGAAATTGAATTAAATGAAAAAGATTGGCGAAGAGAGGTGGATATTAATCAACGTCAATTAACGTGCGTGAGTAGCGACGCTAGTTTAAGTGCCACCCCTTATCCCTTTGCCCTTTACCCTTCCACTCCTTTTTCCACACACACACACACACATACATACACACATATATATAGACCTACCCCAATACTTTTCAATGCCTCTCGAGAACGTTCGCGTGGAAATGAACGACATGGTGTTATTATTACCAAGAGAAAATGTCACGAAATCCCTGACACGCAGGACCGTTTAATGTCCACCCCGAATCCACCACCACCCCCAATCCAATCCACCCCTCCCCCCTCCGGTTATGAGCGATTCCAAAAACGCGACGACAACGATTTCTTTTGCTTTCGTATCTTTCGTATTATTTTCTCTTTTATTTTTTCAATTTTCTTCCCCGCCTTTTCCTCGCTTCTTCCTTCAAACCTTTCACCATATCCTTTCCCTTAACTTCCCTTCCCTTCCCATTCCTTGACCCTTTCTTTATACTTTGCATCGTGTTGGCGATCGTAATCGAGTAGAAAGCATGCTCGTTAAAGATAATCTTAAAAGAGGAGGAAGAGTGGGGGTGGTAGGAAGTAAGGGTTGAAAGTTGAAAAGGGCAACTTAGAGCTTTTCTTAGTCCTCCTTTTCGTAGTTTTCGTCCTCTCGTCGTCGTCGTAGTCGTCGTCGTCGTCGTCGTCGTCATAGTTGAGATTAGCGTCGTTATTATCGCGTAAAGAGCGAAACGTATTTTGCTTTTTGTCGAGAAATTTTACGTAGTAATGAAATATCCTGTTTAACTAGATTTCTTGTTAAATCGTCCAGAGAGTAATAGAGAGAGAGAGAAAGAGAATGAGGAAAGAAAGATTAGCAATTTATTTAAAATTAATTCGGAAAGAGCAAAAAAAAAAGAAAAAAGGAAAAAAAACCAACAACAAATAATTTACCTCCGTGTATTTTTTTGTTTAAAATATTAAAAGATATGATAAACGCAGTGTAAAACGTATTTAATAAGTTAAAATAAAGAAATTATAAATAAATAAAATTCATTCTTACGGTATTAAATATATATATATTTTTATCATATTAAATTATATTTTATATTAAAGGATATATTATATAGAAAAATAGGGAAAAAAAAGAGAGAGAGAAATAAAGAAGTGGTCGTTGCTCACCTTTAATCGAGGTAAACTCTTAAACGTCCCTGCCATAAATCTCAACTCATTAGCATAACGCATTAGAGAGCGTGGCCGCGCGCAATTAAGTAAGTATGCCATTCTCGACTTTCCGGTGTATTTCTCCTTTGGGAGTCGAATGGTAGGACGGGGAGGAAGAGGGCTAAAGGGAAGAAGAAAGGAAAGGAAAGGGAAAGAGAGAGAGAAGTGAAACAGCAAGGTTGCTGCTGCTACTGCATTATCCTTTTCCGTTACGCTTGACCCCCAGCATCCCTACTTTTGCAGTGAGAAAAAAAAAGAAAGAAAGAGAAATCATCCCCTATTTTCTCGTTGATCCCGCTTGATCGATGGCCACGTTAAGTTTCCTCCCTTTTTTTCCAAGGGTGGGGGTGTCCCTTTCTATTGTTATTTAACGCGAGATCGAGCTTGCCTTCAAATAAACTTTATTCTATCTCCTTCTTTTTTTTTATTCTCTTCCTCTTCCTATTCCTCTCACCCTCGGCATATTTTTTTGTTTTCTCTAACCAACCTCCCCTCCCCCAACAACAACTGGAAGGAAGGGTTCTTCTCTACCCTTCTCTTATTTCCTCTTCATCCTGAATTTGATCTCGCGATTCTGGATCCTTCGATTTTTCGAGATTTTCCTTTGCACAAATCAACCAGAGATCGTTAAGGGTAGATTATCTACAATTCTAATATGTACGGAGACTCGTATTGCGTTTTTCCCCGTTCCCTTTCCCTTTTATCTAACTATTATCTACTGTTATTACTTAGAAATTAAGGGCTGAGGGTAGGGATAAGTAATCACGACAAATGTGTGATTATAATCCTCTTTTGATAATTCCTCTTTTAATTCGATGAATTAAAAATCATTATTATTAATAATACATGGAAACTTTTTTCTATTTTATTATCTACCTAATTTACGTTTATACCTTGTATCCTACTATTAACTTTTAATACTTCTTAACTAGAATTTATAAGATTAAACAAGTGAAAAAACAAGAAAAAAGATTAAAAAGAAAAAGGGGTAGATTCTTTTTGAGTGAAATATCGTCAGTGTTCGCCTTTAAAAACCTTTCGGGATTTCTTTCTCTCTTTCTTTTTCTCTTTCTTTTTCTCTTTCTTTTTCTCTTTCTTTCTTTCTCTGTGGGTTTGAAAACGTCAGAAGGGGCTTGGTAGTAAAACGTTCGATCGAAAGGTAATATCCAAGCAACGACGTTGGATGCCTGCCGCCAGAGTTTAGTTACATTTACATCGTCACGGTTGACCTGATATTAATTATCGAATATCCGCGAACGTCTTCTTTTAGACGATTTAACTTTTTTTTTACCAGAAATGCAATTCCCTATTGTTATTATCGTCGGCAGCAATTTTATTCCTGTTAAACGAAAGCTTTCAACGACCTTTTTTTATTCTTTTTCTTTTTTTTTTTTTTTGTTTCTCTCCTCACCCTTTCTCCTCTCTCTCTCTCTCTCTCTCTATTAACGAGATAAAATAATAAACGATTTTTAAAAAATAGAGGAAATAATAATTCCAAACGATTTTAAATACACCCTCTTCCACCCCGCCCCAGCCTCTTTCAATCGAACTAAAATATGGATTTACATGACCATTATTTAATAGCCGAATCAAATCTCCTCTTTCAATATTATGTAATAAACTTTTGACCAATAAATCGGCAATTGTTTTGTTTCAATATTTTATTTACGAGTAAACAACGTTTTTATTGATACTTATCAAAAAGTAATATTATATTGTGTTATACGTAAATGAAATTTTTCATGATTTCCCATTACAAATCCTACATATTTCCAATAACCTCGTATTTAACACAACTAATATTTTATAATATTATCTCGAACAAACATTTATATCATTATTTATTTTTATATTAACTATAATCGTGTTACTGGCTACCACCAGCTATTACAAAAATCGAGAAAAATTTATACGAAATGATACTGCACAGAATACACATGCATAATACATACATATATATATTTTTTGTATTCTTTTTCTTCTTCATATAT
This sequence comes from Polistes canadensis, assembly GCF_001313835.1. Lineage (NCBI taxonomy): Eukaryota > Metazoa > Arthropoda > Insecta > Hymenoptera > Vespidae > Polistes > Polistes canadensis. The sequence goes on from NW_014569626.1 coordinate 158,642, forward strand.
GTGTGAATACATTCTTCTATTCAAATTCGTTCTGACTCACCAGGAGATTTCGCATTAGACGATGCTGCGACCGAAGTGAGAATAGGGGTGGAGGGTAGTTAATATTTCACGCGTTAATGCGAGTCTGAATATTTCACCGTTGAACCTATGTGTATATATATATGTATAAGTAAGTACACCATATGCATTTCGTCTCCCGTACTTCTTCCCACCCTTTAACCACCCTTATCGTTAGGCTCGCATCGCTTTGTACTCACAGTTTCGTTATGGCCGATAAATTCATCCACGAAACACACATATATACACACACGACGAACGATTATGATAACGTGGTTTTACTAAAAATATTTTCTCAACGCTTCGATTAATTGTACAAAAAAATATTCGCATTTTAATATTTTACTCGTAATACGGACAAGAAAATAATAAAACAAGAAAGATATAGCATTGCAATTAGGTATTGCATTATAATTTGATTGAAGATAATAATAATAAGATAGTCGAGTAATAATCTTGAAAAAAAAATAAAAGAGAAAAACAGAAAGATAAATAAAGAAGAAGTAATATATTAGAGAGAAAAGAAAATGTTTCATGGTTTATAAGTCGAATCTCAGGTAAAAGTGAAGTAACGTATTACGAATGGGTGTTCGTAGCGTAGGATTCGTAGAGTAGACAGACACACAGGTGGAACGGAGAAAAGTCATTACGGAGAGGATATCCGAGATAGAACAGGAGAAGGGAATATGCGTCATCTGAAGAGAAACGAGCATGCTGGTGGTAGAAACAAAGAGCAAGAACCCATCCTTCCGTCCCGCGTGAAATCTCGTTTCGCGGTCCGTTTCGCGTATGCGAATAATGCGTGTAACGTAAAGATGCTGCTGTTGCTGGTGTTGCTGTTGCAGTGCCACGTGCACGTAGTTGACGTTTTTCTCTAACACGCAAAACAAAATAAAAGAAAAGAAAAAAAAGGGATGACACTCTAAAAAGTCAGACTAAAACTAAAACTAAACAACAAAGTGACATACAGAAAAAGAAAGAGAAATATCATTTCTACGACGAGTCAGAAAAATAATAAGAATAAGAATAAGATAAAGTATACTTTCGTAATAACTTAAAAAAAAGAAAATAAGATTACGACGACGATGATGATGATGATGATGATGATTATGATAAAAAGTGAGAATTAAATAGAAGAAGATATAAATAAATGGGAAATATAAAAGAAATAATTTGCTTGAACGGAAACATGTACGAGTCAAAAAGAAAGATAAAGTATGTGTATGGTTGTTAATAAGGAAAAAAAGAAAAATATAAATGTAGGAGTAGGAAAGAAGAAGAAGATAAAGAGCTCTCTCGCCCTACAGACAGAACGTAATAATACCATCCCTGTCGTTGGAAAGTACATAAGAGTGAGTTAGGGGGTGTCGTCGTTTCTATGTTATACTATCGAACCAACCCCGTAATTATGTGAAACGAAGCGTGGAACTGGTGCGGTACGCGTTAACGTTCCGCGGTAATAGGAAGTGATAATTTCTGGATAAACGTGATATATTTTCGTGTTTTCTCTCAGCACATATCTATATAAAACACAACTGAACAACCAACCACCTCTTACTTACTGACTTTCGTCTATTTTTTCTCTCCTTTATTTAGTTTTCTGTGTTACACTAAATAGGGGGAAAGAAAGATCGTTTCTTTATTTCCGATTTGTCTTCCTTTAAGTAATTAACAATGTCCATTAGGTTTATTAATATTTATCCAGAGAAACGAGATCGTTGAAATATATATTTACTTAGAAATGAAATCTATATGAAATGGTTATAATATGATTTCCGAAAAATTCAAACACACACACACATTGGTCAGTTAATAAATCAAATTAATTATCAATCTGATAATTCTTGTTTCTTTTTTTCTAAAGTAAAAAATTCGAATGAATTTCACTCTAAATGTGAAATTAATCGAACGAACCGTCCTGACATTAATTAAATTATTGACGAAAAATCCTACGGAAAAGTAAACGACGTTAATAAACTCTTTCGTTCGAGAATCTTACAACACACCATTTTAAATTTGAAACATTTATTCTTTTAGCTATCGGAAAAAGATGTTGACCCGTTTTTCTTAGTTCTCGCTACTTAAAGTAACTGGGAGTGGGGTCAAACCCATTGAAAGAAAAGTTCTTTACTAATTCAACGGAATTCCACTTTGAAGTAAGTTTCATCGAGTTTAGTTTTAGGTATCTTTAAGAAAAGATAGGAACAGGACGGACGCGTTACCGTTTTCTTCTACTTTAAAGCTCTCGATACTCGAAGGAAACAAAGTGAAGAGTTTCGGTGGAGTGGGTTGAGGTGTTGGGTAGGTGGGAAGAAGAAAAAAGTTGTATGTGGTTTGAAAAAAAAAAAAGAAAAAAAAAGAAATACCAACCGAGGATTAAAAAAAAAAAGAAAAAAAAAGAACTGATAGCAAGAAGTACAGAAACATCGTTTCGCTTTCTTCCAAATAATAGTTTTACTTCTTCATTCGAAAGGGAATTCGAAGCTACATCGAACAAGCCCTTTTCGTTCGTAGAAACCAACCCTTCTCGATCTCTACCCTTTACTCGAGGGCTTAACGGATATCGGATATCCAACGAGCGACCTAAAAGCCCGTTCGTGTGTCGCTCAGACTCAATTAATAAAGCAATTCGATCATGGCAATTAGGCTCGTTAGCAAGCGTGGATATCGGACCGAACCAAATATGTTCCTGCACCGCAGGAATACCCCGTCTACTATCTAATACCGAAACTACTAATCCTCTTTCATTTTATTTACTCTCTTCTCGTCTGTGTTAGTCTCTGGCTCTCTCTCTCTCTCTGTGTCTGTAGTTTTTTTTCACTCTCTTTACTCTAATAGTATGGTACTTATATATTTTTCAATTAAAATTTGATCAAGTAGATAATATAAATAAAAATCATATTAAATCATCTCTATCTGAAATATTAATATTATTAATCAACGAATAAAATATATATTACTAATAGGAACAATTGAAAAGATTTGTACGAAATTTGGAATATGAACGAGGAATCAAAATGAATATCATTTTTCTAGAATGATATATATATCTATCATAAAAAAAGCTTTCGATATATTATCGTAAAATAAAATATAGTAGAGAAAGGAATATTCTTATGATTTTATCTTCCTACCTTTTACAAGCTTGAATATTTCTTCGAACGAAGGATAGATACAATAATGTAGTGTACTAGGATGAGTAATACGAAGAAAATCTCAAAAGACTTCGTACGCTTTTTACTTGCGATGATTACTACGAGCAACTATGCGAAAGCAAAGCATCCTCCCATAATCGCGATTCGTTTTCGAAAAAGAGAGAGAGAGAGTAAAAAAAAGGTTCCTTTGACAGATTTAGCGAATAATCAAATACGATAATCGGATGTCTGGCAGTTACTATTACATCAAAGAACATCTTATTCACCTGATTTTTCATTTTTCTTCTTCTTATTCTTTTTCTATTTCTTTCAAAATAAGATCACAAGATCGGTATCGAGATATCGAGTAAAATCAAATTGATTGAATTAATCACATCCACGTCGTATCATTTTTTACTTTTATTATTTCAATATAGTGGAAAATTATCTAATAAAAATACAATCCGATATATATATTTGAAACTCTTGGAATATATTCGATTAACCGAGTTATTAAATTATGCCAAGTTTAGTGTCGGCAAAAGAGGAAGGAAGAAACGAACGGATATCGAAGAACAAAGTCAATTTATTTTCAATGACAGCATTGGCTATACGGATCATCGTTATGCTAGGTAACTTCACAATGAAATCCATTATTCGTACTAACTTACAGATATCGATGTAAGTTCCATTGTATGCATTCACATATCGATGACTCCTCTATGAAACAAACACATACAATGGGGAATCCTATTTCTCACGAGACGTGCAGGAAATCGTTAAGTGTTTCAAACCTTCTCTCTCTCTCTCTCCCTTTCTCTTACTCGAATCTTGTTAGAATTAAAATATATCCTAAATAAATATTAAAACATTATATTTATATATATTTACATTTACGTAAGTATTTATTTATACAAAGAGAGAGGTTTTTATTAAAGTAACCATACTCATTTAATTTCCAACCAAAAAATTCGCAATCACATGTAATTGCCAATCTAATATTATAATATATCTAATCAAATTTCAAATGAAAACAAAACAAGTTATAGAATATAAATATGTGAATAAAATGATTATAAAATTCGTGTGTGCATATTATATACAATTTTCAAACTAAAATTTAAATTCATCGATTTAACGAAGAAAACACATTCAAGTTTTGAGAAGAGACGATCATTAAAACGTGAAATGTTTAACCATAGTAGAAATATCAATGTTCACGTAACTAACTATTAAGTACACACGTGATGATATGTGTATACGTGTGTGTGTGTAGGATGTAAAAGAACCCTACTCGGTGGTTGGCTATACAATCCTGCTTCAAAGCACGATTTAACATTCGGGGGCTTTTCCAGCTTCACTACTAACATCGTGTACATACCGTGAACTGCTATATTTTACGAGGGATAGATAAATTATTACAGACACATCGGCCTAAAACCAAAATTCAGGCAAACGGTGAATGACGGTTAGCCAACGACTAGCCACACACACCAACATTGATGGATGCTTCAAATATGGCTTATGTGTAATAATTCCCTAATAACTTGGACCAATTTGTTCTTCCTAATTATCTCGATATATATATATATACCTAATTTGTGTAAATATAAATAAGCACCAAAATGATTTTATTTCTATTTTCATAATATTTCCTAACATATGTATTCTCTCAGGTATAAATAAATTTTGAAAAATTAAAAGTTTTCACAAACGTGTAATTAGAAAAGAATATCTCGATGAGAGTTGAAAATAAAACCACTGAAAATTCGATTAAATCAAATGGCTGTCGATAAAGTGTTAAAAATAATAATCCGAATGTTTTTAACGTTGCTATTTCTCGATTTAATAAAATTATATTAATTCCTCTGTTTTCTACTAAAATGAAATAAAAATTCGCTAAATCAAACGATACGAAACTAGAACAAAATCCGAAATAATAATATGAATAGAAAATAGAAGAAAAATGTATCTCATATAAGAAAATACGAGAATTCGTTTTGGAATCTCTCTAAAGTATATAATAAAAAGAAAAATGAAAGTTCGATGTGTCGTGTCTAAGAGAAGGAATAACGAGTAACGTCGTTGACGAGAAATTCCCTAGACATAGACGGCGTAACAACAATCTAATTTCCATCGAGACTCACTACAGGTTTATGTTTACAAGACTCGTGTAGATGGTGAGAGGTAAGGTGTAAGAGAAGGAAGGAAGGAGGGTTTGGAATCGAGGCTAGAGGTGTGGGGGTTGAAGGGTTGAGGGGTTGAGGGGTCGTTAAAGCGCCAAGTAGATTGTTCCATCGGCTTGGCTCGTTTCTCCAACGTACTAGGAATAGTCTGTACACTCGTGCAATGTTTCGTTACTATCCAGTATCTTGGTTCAACGCGCCCTAACTGCTAAACGAACCGAGGCCACCTATTCTACGATTTTACTCTAAATAACTTTTCCTTTTTCCAACAACTCCTTTCAATTCAGCAACTTTATATAACACCACCCCTTTATACCACGACATGGAGGGGAAAGAAGTCTAATTATTAATCATTTTTCCTTTAATTAAAACGAATCTCTCCAATTTTTTGGTTCTATCAATTTGGTCTTCTACGTTGAATCAATTAAAACTTTTCCTAAATTCTTACGTTTATTGTGATGTGCTTTTTCGGATAAGTACAATTCTTTTTTTTCAAGTAAATCAAATGACTTTGTACGCAAGTGAGATGATATTAATCGAACTTTTGAGATTTTCATCCTAATATATTCTCGTATAGTAAAATATAATATTAACACGAGGATAAGATTTGGATTAATAATTTGGTCAAATATTGTAATTCAATAAAATAAACCTTCGAGTAATCCTCTTATCCTACGTTTATAATTAACACACAAGAAAGAAACTTGTTATAAAGTATTATATTTCCAATAGATCATGAATAAAACGATTGAAAGTAAAGGTAAAAAAGAAGAAAAAAGGAAAATTACCTTTCGTAACATAAACGAAAGTCCTATTTTCGTGAAAAATAAGGGTGGAGGGTGGGGTAAGAGAGTTTCCCGTTGAAAAGTAGTGGGGAATTTCTCGTTGGCATTTGGTAACGTCAAGGTATTCGTCCGATAAGCGGTTTAGTTTACTACCAGAGTACTTCGTTCCTGGCCTTGGTGCAACTATGCGTTCACCCCCCTGACAAACACCACCCCAAGGGCTACCCAACGGCTACCCCGACTGCTTGGTGTCCGCGACAAACGTGCATCGAGATGTAAAGACCCCCCTAAAGAGAGATAAAGACAAAGTTACCTTCCATATTGGGTTGGTTGGTTGGTAGACGAACCGATAACGAGAGTTATCCTCGGTCATTGAACTTCGATAAAAGGAACCCTTAGATCTTCTCTGATTGCGATTTGCTGACTCATTCCTTTTTATACTTCCTCTAGTTTTATTTTCTCAGTCATTATATATCTATCTATCTATCTATCTATTCCTCTTTTTTCTTTTTTTCTACGTATGATTTTTTTTAATACCACGTTAAATGAATTTAATGAAATAAAAATGTGATTTGATATTAAATGAATGAATGTATGATTTGAATTGTGAATAATAAATGATAGGTGGGAATGATTAAAAAAAAAAGCAAGATAAACGTATTGTTATTAAAATGTCCAAATTTTAGACATTAAATTTTAGAAAGATTAATATTTCCTATGGATTATTTTCATACTTTTCTCAAAACTCAACCGATGGAGAGAATATATTATTAATTTTATAATACTATTTCAAAAAATATTTCGGCAAATCTAATTCGTTTTAAACATTGAAACGTAAAGATAATTTCGTACGAACGGATGTATCACGAATTTTAAAATCCGAACGAATTGAAAATCTCGAATTAAATTTAATATTTTATGAAGAATATTATTGAAATAATTTTGAAAAAGATATTAAATTATAAAAAAAAAATAAAAAGAACGTAGAGAAACATACTGTAGGTAATATTAATTGTTCCGATCTCGTAACGTAGGAATTTTGTTGCGCGTGGTGATACTTGTTAAAAAATATATTGAAACGGGAACAAAATTATTTGACATTTTCGACAAAATTTGTTTCTATGCGATCTAAATGAAATTAGTTTATCAAAAAATTGTTGAAATTCGGCTCAAGGCCTATAAAATAAAATATTATATACATATACGATGATACATAATATATTAGATAAATTTGAATTTGAAAGAGCAACTATATTAATTCTATATAATAATATTAATTTATAATAATCCATCACGCGTACAAGGAAGATAGATATTACAAAAGTTATAATATTAATTTAATTAAGCTAATAGAAAATAGATGTAGTACGTAGATATTTAGTAATTTCTGTTTATTCCTAATGAATTTGATATCAAGAAATTTCTAATAGCAATCTAAACATAGAAAATGAAAATGAATCTTTTGAATTGGTCTATGATTTAATCGAACGATTGTCTTTTCCTCTCGAGATAATAATAATAATACAAATTATTATCGAATATAAATTTAAAAAAAAGATAAAATAGATGATTAAATATTTTCTAGATATTTCATTGAATTTAGAAAAAATATGTCGATGCAATTCATGAGTAAATCGATGCAACAATCTTCTAATTACGCGTGACAGTAATGGACAATGGTTGACAAAGAGGTCGGATGATGGGAAAGAGAAGATAGTCGTCGTTCAACCAAAACGCTAGCCAATCAGCATAGAGATGTAATCTAGTAGCTCGTATAATACTGACCAATAGGTGTATACTGAAATTTAGTTAGATATGAAAGCGTGTGGTCTATGCTGATTAGTAATGCAAATAGATAAACATATATACGAGAAATAGAGAATTAGAGAAAGACAGATAGATAGAAAGAGAGAGAAAGAGAGAGAGAGGAAGGAATGGAAAGAGAATGAGAGAATGATAGATAAAAAAAAAAAATAGAAAAAACCAGAAAAGACAAGAGAAAATGAACAGGTGTGGAATATATACTCTTGAAAGAGCTGATTAATCTTATCGTTAATTAATTTCGTGCCACACTAGGGAAAAGATGTGACGTGTTTCGATAGGAATCGTGTTCGAATATACGATTTTACATTCTCTTTGTTCTTTTCTATTTCTATCTGAAAAGAAAAAAGGGTGACGGCGGGGTTGTTGGTTTTTTTTTGTTAATATACGCAAACCTCTATCTTCATTTCTATCTGATACTCATAAAACATTTTATGAGACTTTTTTCTTTCTCATTTTTTTTTCTTTTTGTTATAAAAATGAACGATGAAAAAAAAATAATAAATGGAAACGGAGAGATGATAGAAACTGGATAGAAGAGTTGGATTTGAAGAAGAAAAAGAAGAAGGATTGGGAGGGGGGGGGGTTGAAGGGGAAACATAAAAGCAAATTGATGAATGTACGAGGAATCTGTTCGGTCAGATAATATTCCTCAGTGGCATTAGTATCCGTTGGAACGATAATTCCCATTTAATAATTAGCGATCGGGGTACGTCAATGCGTTGTAACGCTTTTATACAACGGCGCCGGCGGCTTCGCGAATTGGTAATTGCACCGGCACCAGTATCAGAACCAGTACCAGCACCAGAACCAGTACCAGCACCAGAACCGGTACCAGTACCACCGGCACCAGTGAACTACGTTCGCCGCCAATAATGGCAGCGAGACCACCACCGTAGGGATTGCTTAAATACGGCCACGGATAATATTTTCATTATCCTTGCCCATTATCGAATTAATTAGCGAAAGGTAGAGAGAGAGAGAGAGAGAAAGAGAGAGATAGAATACGTGTACGTAACGTTCTACATTTCGCAATTTGCTTTTATCTATTTTTTCTCTTTTTTTTTTTATTTTTAACATTTACTAGTAACGACAATTCACGATTCTTTTTGTTTCTTTTTCGGTTTAAAGCAAACCGTTTGAGTTTGATTTTCATTCTTATTCGATCGAATATATTCTACTACATAGATAAAATATATATATATGAAGAAAATTCATTTCGTACGTTAATTCAGTCATCGCACATACACACATACACGCTGTAATAGTCGAACACGTTTCTTGCCACGTGTAACGTTTTCAGTACACACATGACGTGGTAATGACACTTAATCAAATGCAGCTTGACAGGGAACACCGGTTAACAGGTTTTCTATTTTGCTTATCTAAAATAGAACATAATATTTGAAAAATCTCTCGGCAATTTTCTTTTAACAAAGTTTTCGCGTTGATATCTTCATGGATTACTTTTACATTTCCACATGTTAATCATATTTTATTTCAACCAATAAGTTTCTCAATATAATATTTCTGTTATAACACCATTTTAATAATAGAACTGTCAAAATCAGCTGATCCAAAATGAAAATAAAATCAAAGAACCTTTAGGGTTGAATCTTAAAAAAAATTGCTTCAAGTAAAAATAATCAAGTACGAGCGTGTGTGTATGCATGCGTGTACGGACGTATCCGTGTGGTACTTTAAGTTAGGGTGAAAATTCACCCTTAAATTTTCCAGTATGTCGCCCTAGCATAATTCCTATCCGAGAAGGAAGTAAGCAAGGACGAGTAGGTTGAAAGAGGTTCTTCCCTTGCACGTGAACGAATGCAGTTGAATCAGTTAGGTAGGTAGGTAGGTAGACAGGTAGGTAGGTAGGTTGAATGGTAGCTACCTACGCGTTCGTAATCCCTGACAACGTGCACTCTCGACCACACCACCCTCTTGATTCATACATATTGCTCGAGGGTTCCCCATACCATGCACACCATAATCCGTTCTGATATACAACACTGGCCTAACGTATAGGTACGTGCACCGGCTGCCGGGACATCACTATAATGACACGGGACTGCACGTGCCCTCTGCCAAACCAATATATCCCTTAAAAAAACCTTTCGAACACTCGTTAGTTTCTATTCCCCCATTGTTTAACAGTATCATCATCTACTTCCTCCTTCCAACTCTCGTTTTACATTCATTTTAGTTTTTTACTTTTTCTTTCTACTACGAAATTATAGAATTATTATCTGTGTGTACGTATTTGAAATGTTGCAAAAGTTCTGAATTCAGCATGTGAGAAGAAGGACTGTAATAGAATGGCCTGTTATTTCTATTTAACACACAAACGTGTATGAAGATATATCACAAATGTTAAAGTATCAAAATTACGTGTGAATTTATTTAAAGATAGCTATAAGAAATTTAGCCAATATGCGAAATAAAAGAGGTCTCGCGTGGAGTTTAAAGAATTAATATTAATGAATACTAATTAATGTGTGTTTCATTCTTCTCTCTCTCTTTCTCGTAAACTTTAGTGAAAGGAAATAGACGTTCTCTCTCTCTCTCCCTCTCTTGTTTTTTGTAATCAGTAATTATAGCCAGGTGTGTGTTATTAATAAAAGCTTTCTCGCGTAGAAAATTATTCACAACACGAAGAGTGGATTAACGGGTACACGTCAAACAGACTTTACTGTCACCGACGTATCGATAAATTTCGGAAAAAAAAAACCAACCAGACGGACGGACAGAAGGATAGGCACATGTACGTCCACAACCAAACCTTTTCGAAAGCGCAAAGGTCAAACACGCGACGACTGGTCCTATCAAAAGTGGCGGGGAAAAAGTGGGAAGGGTTAGGAAGGGGTTTGGGGGAGGAAAACGACAATCGATCGATTTCGAGATGAACCATGAAAATCCACAGGTCCGTCAAGCACCTTTCTGTCAGAATATAAATAGCTTTCCGAGTAGTCGGCCGATTGTCTGTTAAAATTTCAATCGATATATTATTTTGTCCGAATAAAAATACAAAAAATAAACCCAACAAAAAAACAAAACGAAAAGGATCATTCACAATAATACAATAATACTGTCAACGTGTGCGACACGGTGAAAAACAAAAAGAAAAAAAGGGGCGAGGTGGTGGAGTGGGTTCAGGGGGAAAAGTATTCGAAACGTAAAAATGAAATTTGAAATTTCGATCTAGACACGACACTTTGCGCGAGTAGGTATGTAAAAAACATTAAAAAATTTTATTTAAAAATTCATTCATAAATGAATAAAGCAAACTAGTACGCGTGACCTAATTTCAAGTTGGTCATTGAAGAAATGGGGATGTGTAGATCTCAAAGGAATAGGATACACGGTTAAATTTTGCAAGAACATTCGATAGTTTTTGTTAATAAGGATCCCGTGTCCATTGTAAAGTACTCGACAATGGAGACAACCGATACTAATCTAATGCAACGTAATGGCATAAGTAGTAGCCGGCGTAGTAAAGGGCCATATGGACTTTAGATTATGCGCTACGGTCCATTTAGCAAAGGGGTTCTGTGTGTGTGTGTGTGTGTGTGTGTCTGCTGCTACTGCTGCTGGTGCTGCTGTTGAGTGAAACAGAGAGAGATAGAGAGATAGAACAGTGGGAAAGGACCACGAGGGATCTCCAGACGAACTTTCCAAATGTATACTAATTGACTTTACCTAGGGCTTTCTTATTCTCCATTTACGCATTTCAGTTACCATAAAAAGATAATCCCCCCCCCACACATCCTCCTAATAATATTGTCCAAGACCCATAGTTGGAATCCCAAATGTGCGTTTATTTTATTTGTTTCTTTTTCTTTTAAACAAATTCTAATACGATTGAGATGTAACCCAAAAGAATAATAATACGTTGAATGATTCCTAAAAGAAAAGAAAAGCTAGGATTAAAAATCAATTTTCATTGTTAGTTAAAATAAGTTTTAAAAGGGGTTTCAAATCGAGAGGGTGGATTTGTTCGATATCGTTTGGAAAGTACTCAGGAAGGTAGTAAAGGGAGAGTAGTACTTTCAGGTTCCTCGGGCGAAATACGTGCTTGTTTCCCGCGTATGTGTTCCTCAGCGTATAGCACTTTCACGTAGTCGACGTGGAACGCAGTCGAGATTGCAACCAGGAAGGTGAAAATTGTGGAATAAGGAGGGAAACGTGAGACGTTAGAGTGAGACAGTGATAGTCCTTCTCCGCGGTACCATTAGCTCGCTAATCTTAATGCAAAAGGGTCGGTGCACCAACGAACCACCACCATCACCATCATCATTGCTAGAAGGGTTCCTTGCACGACTACTAACGTGCAACAACACAACGTGGTGTATCGTCTGTTAAAAGGAGAAAGTGCATTGGTAAAGAGACGCCTACAATTGTATGTGTGTGTGAGAGAGAGAGAGATCGTTGCTTTCCTGAGACAAGAACCCTTTTCACTTCTACCTTAAAAGCCTCGCCCCCATTTTCCAAAAGGGCCTGAACCATTAACATTTGAAATATTCTTGGAACTCGATTTAAACGAATTCTTTATCGGCGAACGTTTCGAAATGAAAATAATACCTTTTCCTTCTCTCTCTCTCTCTCTCTCTCTATCTATATCTGGTAATATTATTTATCACTAGACTAGAACTCTCTATATCTCTATCTTTATCTTCTTATCTACTATACCCGAAGAAGCAGCTTCTTCGACGTCTTCTTAATATACCCCACATATTTCGTCGTCGTACTGCAACCCTTCTACCCTTCTACCCTCTTCCTTCCTCATGGAAAAACGCAAGTCAGGAACCGGCAGGTTCTCTCCGAGGGAAAGAGATAGAGAGTGCCGCGTTATGAATATTTTAGAAAATCCAATTTTCAGCATTGCCACCTCACCGTCCCGACCGTCCAAGCAATCTCTGACCCTTCCCTCCTCCTATCTTCTCTCTCTCTCTCTCTCTCTCTCTCTCTCTCTCCCACTCATCGTTTCTTCTTCCTATACCCAACTCCTTTTGGATCGTCGTCTTTGCACCGAGCGAGCGAATAACTTACCTAAGATAAAGTAAGATGGATAGAAAAGTGTGAGAAAGATGGGACGATATACCTCGACAATATTGACTTCCGTCCAGGGACAACCAACCTACCTTCTCTCACACACACACACACACACACACACACACACACACACACACTGGAAAGGGCTCAAGTAAGGGCTGACGAAACTTTACCGTGAGATACTTTACGTGCCTTACCCCCCCGACCATTCCCCTCGTACCCCAACACCGTACTCAAGATGGATAGAAATACGAGCAAACTATATTCACTGACCTTTCACCATCATCATCATCACCATCACCATCCCCCGTCACCATTCAACCCCATCACCACTCGGCAAAGTAGCAAAGACATTCCAAAGTGTTCACCAAACTCTCTCTCTCTCTCTCTTTTTAAGGTTCAACTTTGATTCTGGGCAACATTCCCTTGGGAGTTTCTTATCACGTGCTAACAACCATTTCCTAAATCAGATCCGATTCGTTCGATTTGTATTCCAAATAATTTCATTCGTTCACACATTTATCTAATTTCATTAATAAATCGTACTAGGATTAATTAGGATAATTATATTTTGAATCGGTTCGATATTAAAAGAACAGAAAAAGGAGGAGGGGTGACAGAGGGGGGATGGTCAAAAACAAGTAGGCACGTCGAGTGGCGATACACCACAACACCACCACCACCACCACCAGCCACCATCAAAATGCATCATAATAGCGAATGGTAGAGGAAAAATTTTCAACGAAATATTAATAACCTGAAAAAGCGCGGTGCACCGTAGCAGAAAACGCATTTTATAACTCCCCGTGCGTTGTTATTTTCTCCCCCCCCTGCCCGTTTATAAGTCGTGGGCGCATATGAATCTCATGAATCATGATTCGCAAAAGGGGCAAGTTTAAAATGCGCTTTAGAAAATAATAATTATCTAAGAAAACTATGGGGAATATAATCGTCGCGTTTGCAAATACAAACAAGAAAAGAAAAAAAGTAGAGGGACGAGAAAGTTTTTTAAAACTTGGCGCTATTGCTTCCACCCCCCTTCCCACACCCCTACTTTTCTTCTTTTTCTCTCTTCTCGAAAATTGTAGGAAAAGAAAAAATTCGTTCGTTCGTTCGTTCGGTCGAAAAGCAACACAGCGGCTCCGGGAGGGTAGGAAAAAAACGTGGTACTTTTTTAAAAAGGGGTCCCCTGCAAAATTAATGTAGCCGGTAGTAAAACGAGAGTTGAAATTAGAATGCTTTTTCCATCTACCGATATATGGTGATGTTGAATTATTTTTTACGAAAAATGAAACAAATTAAACAACGCGGGTTTCGCGTGTAGCGTGTACAGAGATACAACACGGTTAAAAGAGGGTAGTAAACGTTTTGGTTCCAACTTTTATTCTTTATATGGAAAAAATAAATTCAATTAGAAATGTGATTAAAAAAAAAAACGAAACCCTTTCTCAGTAAAAAGAAAAAAAGAGAGAGAGAGAGAGAATCCATTGGAACGACAATTAAGTCTATTTTCCTGAACACCTGTATTGTTGCAGCAGGGACTACTACTCTCTCTCTCTGCAAAAAAGAAAAAAGTCAACGAGCAATGAACTTATAAGAGAACGCAAAAGTATTATTTCCGCTGTTGCGTTCAAATAACAGTTTCTGATACTCTCAAAGAAAGATAGAAAGAGAGAGAGAGAATATTCGAAAGGGTTTCACCTTATATTCGTCAGTGTTTCTATTAAAATCTTTCTTTCCGTGTAGAGAAAAAGCTGGTCGATGCGACGTGATGCTCCAGTTCCGTTTCAATTTCAACGGCGAATGCACTGAAAGTAGATAGAGAGAAAGAGAGAGAGGGTGGGAGGGAGGAAGGAAGGAAGAAATGAGATGGCAAAATGAAAGGAGGAAGAGGCGGAGAAGCAAGAAAACGACGAAGGAGAAGAAGAATACAAAAAAAAATAGAAAGAGGATGAGGTTAAAGAGAGAGAGAGAGAGAGAGAGAGAGAGAGAGAGAGAGAGAGAGAGAGAGAGATAGGGAAAGAAGTTCCCCATAGGAACGAATACGGCAGTGTCGGCAACTCGTTGCAAAATCGTTGGAAACAATGCGGGATTTGCGACGATTATTAAAGAGAGAGAAAGAGAAAAGGAAAAGCAGACAGACAGACAGACAGACATAAAGACGGAGGAACGAACTAACAGAAAGAAAAAGACAGAGATAAAAGGGATGTTTGTTTTATCCGAGCAACGCTTAAACTCGGAATAGCATATGCAAACGAGCTTTTTCGATGGTAGGATACCTCGAACTAACATGCGACCAACAACAACCACCACTACCACTACCAACACCATAATCGTGGGCACTGCTACGATCATACATACGCCATAACCAACACTAAAAAAGCACTTTAAACAATTCCTTCGGATAAAAGGGAAATGCGGAAAAGGGCAGGAGGAGACAATGCGGAATCGCGTTTGGTAGAAAAGTTTCGATGAAGGTTGGAGATAGGGGTGAGGAAGGGCTAGAAGAGTTGGGGGGAGATTGGTGGAGTCTTCTCCTCCTCCTCCTCCACCTCGTTGCTTCCGCGCAATTACCTTTCCAACGTGGTCAACGATTTTTCTACGAATCGTTCGGAGCCTTCTTCCCGTTTCCAACCTTTTTCTAACTTTCTACCTTTCTATCTTCCCTCGCTGGAAAATACCTTCCCCCTTCGCTCCCGCCCCCATTTTAGACTACAGGATTCGACTCGCGTCCTATTCGTGTCTCGTCGATTCTTTTCCCGATTCATTCCTTTAATGCTTTTCCTGCATCTTCCTACTCTGAAAGTGGATCGTTTGTGTCCCTTTGTGAGATACGATACTTTTTCTTCTTCTTCTTCTTTTTCTTATCTTATCTTTTAAAGAAATTTTACATTTTCCATTATTATATTACGAAGAAATCTCTCTTTCTCTTGTTTAGTGTTTCTTTCTTTTATTTATTCGAACAAACAGAGAGAATATAAATCGATCTAAATAAAAATCGTGTGAAAAATTTATGCACGCGTGTATTATTCTTGAATTTTATCGAAAAATAATAAAGGGAAAACGAAAATTTCTCTCGTCGTTGTCTAGTTTGCTACAATTAACACGATTATAATTATCTTTCGTGATCGAATGAATCATATTATTGTTATACAGTAACAACAAGCAAGGAAGAAAAGGTCTTTTAACAATTTCTCAGCGTCATTTCGTATTAAAGCGTAGGATGACTTTTTGTTGGTGTTGGTATCTCTTCTCTTCCCGGCTGTTACGTCGTAAGAGCTTCGCTACAGATTTATTTCACGAGCTGCAATGGCTTCATCTCGAGAAATCGTTTAATATCCCGGCCCCCGACTCGATAAAACGTGGAAAAAACACGCCTTCAAAACACATCGAGTTAAAAATCCTGTGATCTTATTTTTCTTTATTTTTTCTAAATCGCCGTCGACGATTGGATGCGTTGAAGGGGAGGAAAAAAAAGGAGAAAGAAAAGGATGGAAAGGAGAGAAAAAAAACACACACACACACATGTTTGAGAAAGCAATCTCAGTGGTAATTGTCCGTAAACGGTGCAAAGATTGCAGCTAATTTCTGTTCCTCCGTGCGTGCATGGAATTATTCTCCCTTTCTTTTTCTTTTTCTTTTCTCTACCCCTAACACACAATTCTACCATTTCTTTCTCGATCTCAAACCATGGTGATGGTCTTCGTATTCCTTTCGGCAAAGTCCACAAAAGGTTGTCCTGTACCTGAACCTGCATACGTGCGGATTCCTGAACGCATATTTTTCCCTCTCGTCCCGTTTGATTTTTCCCCAAATAGAAGAGTGTTTCTTTCATTTCGTTTTTTCTCAAAACCACAAAACCTTCTCCCCTCTTCTCTCTCCCTATCCCTTTCTTCTATTCTTTTTCTCTCTACCGATGCGTGTTTCTCCTTCGGTTTGCTTCGAATGACGCGGCAGGTAAGCGCACGTATGCCACAAGTTTTGGATTCCTGCCAAAAGACTGGTCGAATTCAGCCGCACGTACAAAACTGGATAAAACCTCTCTCTCTCTTTCTCTTTCTATCCTTCTACGATGGCTCCAGAAAAAAAACAGAGAAAGAGAATTAAAAAAAAAAAAAGGAAGAGAGAAAGAGTTTGGAGTACCTCGGTGGTGATGGTGGTGGTAGTGGGTACCCTGGAAAAACAGTTGGGTTGGCCCTACGAAGAACTAAAAAAGAAATAAGGAAAACTCAAAAAGCTCTCTCTCTGTTCCTATATACGGCACTGCAATGTTCTAAACGATTTCTCTCTCGTTAGATTTGTTTTTCTTTTTGTTATTTTTGTTAAGAAAACTTTAAATAAATCATTGCGAAAGAATTGAGATCATTAAACGAATTTAATGGAAAATTGTTCTGTTCGATAATTCATTTGATTTCGCATGATTTTTTATGAAGTGAAAATTTTCAATGAAAAAAAAAGAAGAAGAAGAAGAAAGATGGGATAAGGGTGAATGGGAAGAGATGAGGGGGGAAGGGTTTTAAACTGACTTATTCGAAAGACGTAAAATTCGATTTCCCTTGGAGAAGAATGAATTTTGAAATAGCCTACCTTCATCGTTAAACTTGTACATAGTGAGCTCCACGTTTGAAAGAAAAAGAAAAAGAAGGAAAAAAAAAAAGAAAAAAGAAAAAAGGGAAGAGTAACACAAAAATTGAAGTCTCGCTGGGAGAGTTCTCGTTGTTAATTCACGTGTCGGTGTGGAAACGAATACATCGTCGACGAATTTACAACAAGTACACGCTGTACACACACATTCCCGAACGCACGTTCCGCTCGACGTGGAGATCCGACAAAAATCAGGTTGAACGAAAAAAGAAAAAGAAAATAAAGAAATTATAAAAATGAAAGAAAGTTAGGGAGATCGTAAATGAAATAACGCAAACACGGAATATGCAATATTATTTTCATCGTACGGGACGTAGTATAATAGCCATGGATAAGTTGATTCAGGTGCAGTTTTGCTTGAAACAAAAAAGAAACTGAAATAGGAGGTAGTGTTTGTAAACTGTCAAACGTATCAAAGAGACACGTGCAGAACGTTGCATAAACTCGAGGAAGTTTAAGAAACACAGTATAGATATATTTCCTATACGTTAATGCACTTTGGTACTAAGGGAAACACACGTGGTTCTCTTTTAAAATAGAATCTGAAATATAATGAGAAAAATAAAATCGATAATACGTGTCGTTTCCATTAATAACACTTCGTCCTATTTCAAATCTATTCACTCTTGAAAATATTCATACACACACTAATTTCATCAAATAATCTTCTGTTTAATATATTATCTTACGTTAAACGTCCATTTTTGAATATAATTAACCCCGTGTTTGCTTTAACTTATTTAAATTTCATTACTCCCGAGACTTATATGCGAAATCTTTCATACCAAAATCTCTCTCATGACTGACACACATACATCAGAATCTTACCACGTGTGTGAAGGTATGTTCAGAACGAAACGGTTTTGAAAAAGAAATGACTGAACGTGTAATATCGATCGGGGTTGGTTAAAAAGAATAAAAAAGAAAAAAAGAATAAGGAAGGGCTATATATAGCATTCATAAAACTCCGGTTACCATTCATCTCGTAAGTTTATCGTAAAAATAATTTCATTTTCTGTGAAAGGGCAAAAACATACACGGGTAAAACCGGACGATAGTTGTAAACCGAGAAACATTAGGGTTTTTATTATCGTCCAGGGTGGGTGTTCAACGTTTCGTTAGTTGGCCAATTAGAAGGAGTCACGGATTTATGAGCCATTTAATAGAGACACACACTTTTGAGTACTCGTCTGCCATTAGTTGGAAAGTTAATGGTCACGATTCCTATGGGTTGATATTCTTAACTGGCAGAAAGGAAATTAAAAAGTTTCAACGAGATACCACCCCGGGACTCATTCGACCGCATTTGGAAAAAAAAAAAAAGAAAAATATGAAGACGAATCTTTTTTATGATATTTTTCAAATAAAATATAAATGTAATACTAACGAGCTACTATACTATAAATCATACCAATTACTTTAACGTACGTTTTTTAATTCGCACCTTTTTCTTTCTAGTTCCTTTTTTTTGTTTCCAGCTGTGTGACGACGTGTTTAAAAAGGGTCAACGAGTTGGTATTTCCTTCATTAATATTCAGTAATTCTTTCAACGTTCAGAACACAATTGATCTTTTTCTTGAATATAAATTGTAAACATTCGATCGAATAAAAAGAATATTATCTCATTTGCAAGTGTCTCGATTATAATATTCGTTTAAAAAATTATACCATTGAATGACTTGTACGTAACTTTATTTTTTCCCCCTTTTTCTTTCGCAAATCGTGACAACCATCTAGATAAAAAATTTTCATTTTTCGTAAATACGAGAGAAATAATACGAGAGAGGAAGAAAAAGATTCGCAAAGAATGATGCTTGTATACTAGGTGTTAACGTGTCCTTTCTTTTTTTTTCTTTTTTTTTTTATAATTAGATTCTTTTTTTATTGTTTCTCATTTCTTTTTAATTTTTTTACTTTTATCGTCAGTAGTGTCCTATTACCATCCCTCGTTACGTCGAGCATAATGAATTATAACGTAGCATCGTTTTACTCATCTTCCTACGTTTAAACATCCACACTTATACTCGCCCACACAAACACACACACACACATATATATATACACAGAGTAAAGAGATGAAGTTTAGAAAATTGTGAGAGAGGCTTTACTCGTGTCGCAGAAACGTTCGCAGGGTTTTCTGGTTTACCGAAATGTACCCACCACCACTACCACCACCACCACCATCACCACCACCACCACCATCACCACCACCACCGTGTTCCATATTTTTTTCAATTATATTTTTCACGTAGATAGAGCACTGACAGGGCTTTAGTCCGAAGCTCTCGTTTTTCTCGTTCTATTTGACTGTGCGTATAAGAGAAAAAAAAATAAAAAGATAAAAAGAGAGAAAGAGAGAGAGAGAGAGAGGAGAGAGAGTGGAAGAAAAAGGAACATGACGAGAGAGGAATGGAAAAGATAGACCGATAAAAGAAACTACTAGCCGTGGGATTTTGATTAAATTTAAACAACGAATCAAAATTTCATCCAACACGATTCTTCGTTCTCTCCTGATCGAGGAAACAACGGAAGTACCAGCAGCACCAGACACAAAGAAAAGAAAAGAAAAGAAAGAAAAGTAGTGGAAAGGATGGTGGAGAGGGGGGAGGGGGTGAACGTACGTTTTGTCCAACGCTAGATAATAATAATAATAATAATAATAATAAAAATAATATATCATCTAATTTCTCAAAACAAGAGAGAAGAAGAAAATTCTTCAAACAAAAAATATAATGCTGGTATTTGTTTTAATATAAAAAATACAAAGTAATTAGTATTATCCGGATTATCTTTAACGAAAAAAAAAAAAAGAAAGAAAACAGAAAAAAAGAAGAAAAAGAAGAAGAAGAGAATGGATACCACGTGCAGTCACTTTAACGTGAAAGAAGATTTGAATTTGAAAAAAGATATTCTCTTCAATAGAATTTCAATGGGACGAGATAGAGAGAAGCGGGGTGGAGGCGGGGGGGGGGGGGTTAAAAAAAAAAAAAAGAAAAAGTAAATTTTTGTCGGATAAACGTTAAAAGAAAACTGATCCCTAGGAGGTAGTATTATATCTCACACGCGAAATGCTTTCATCNGAAAAAAAGAAGAAAAAGAAGAAGAAGAGAATGGATACCACGTGCAGTCACTTTAACGTGAAAGAAGATTTGAATTTGAAAAAAGATATTCTCTTATATAAAATTGCTGTAGAAAATCAAGTTTTTTTAAAGGGGGGGGGGGGGGGGGGGGGGGTTAAAAAATAAAAAAAGAAAAAGTAAATTTTTGTCGGATAAACGTTAAAAGAAAACTGATCCCTAGGAGGTAGTATTATATCTCACACGCGAAATGCTTTCATCCGATCATCCAGTATGGCAACGTTATCACACGAAAGATTTCGTAGTCATGGTCGAGACTTCGTCCGAGCAATAAACGCTCGAGTTCTTTGCTCTTCGTTCGTTCATTCGTCCGTTCGTTCGTTCGTTCGCATATACACACGAAAATAAAAAAGAAAAAAGAACAAGAAAAAGAACTAGAGAGAAAGAGAGAGAGAGAGAGAGATAGGAAAAAAAATATAGTAGAAAGGGAGGAAGGGTTAAAGGTCATAGGAAAAAGAAAAGTAAAAAAAGAGAATGAGTGAGTGAGTGAGAGAGTGAAAAATAGTGAAAGAGAGAGAGAGAGAGAGAGAGAAGGTAAAGCTTGGTATAACGTGAACTCATAACCGTTGACTTCCTCTCTCTCTCCTCTCTCTCTCCTCTCTCTCTCTCCCAGCTTTTCCTCTTGGAATATCCAACGTTGCATACGAGTTCGAGACTTCCAACATCAGCCCGTAAAAGAGAAAAAGAGTGAGAATGAGAGAGATAGATATAGAGATAGAGAGATGAAGGTTTTCCTCTAGCAGGTTGCTAGCAGCAAGCAACACCAACAGCAGCCAGTACGAAACACGAAGGTACCCCGGTTCAACGTCGATGTTACAACCCTCCGCACTTTTCCACCCTTTCCGATACCTCCCCAAACGCGTTTTCGAGTGTGTAATCATTTTCGAAACAACTTTTATCCTAGAGAAACGATATCTACTACTACTACTAACCCTCCCACCCCCGTATGTACTACTTAACAAACTCTAGTCGTTTTTACTGAGATTA
Organism: Polistes canadensis; assembly: GCF_001313835.1. Lineage (NCBI taxonomy): Eukaryota > Metazoa > Arthropoda > Insecta > Hymenoptera > Vespidae > Polistes > Polistes canadensis. The sequence continues at coordinate 180,442 of NW_014569626.1, forward strand.
ACTTTTTTTTTTACACCCCTCCCAACCCCTTCCTACAGTTAGCAAAAGTTAAACCTATATTCCTTCAAACGAAACAAACCTACCACCCCTAACTTTGCGTGTTTTTTCTTGATTTCTTTTTTCTGAACGCGAATTGAACGTACGATTCGAAAGATAAAAATGTCGAGTAAAATGAAAAAGAAGAAACTGGGAATAAGAAAAATTGTTAGATAGATTAATTTATTGACAGATTATCGAACGACATCCATCGATGATGTTTTAACAAAGTTAATCTTTCCTTGAAAACAAATTTGAGAGATACGATGGGTAGGTATAGATGCACAGAGAAGAGGTGGAAAAGGGAGAAGGGGGATGAGGGAGAGGGATGCGCTTGCTCCTGGCACGTAATTTGAAACGTTATACCTGTACATCCCATCGGATAATCTATTAATCGAGGTGAACGCGGTCGACGTTGGAAATAATTAGAGAATATGCGTTTCGCGCGCACGGTGGTTGGCTGTAGATGGTTACGTAGGTAGGTATGCAACCAGGTAGATAGATAGAAAGATACCTAGCTACCTAGATAGGTTGGTAGGTAGGTAGGTAGGTAGGTAGGTAGATAGGTGTATTACTTGCTCGTAAATGTCTTACGTAATTTGTTCTCGCCGCGAATACCATCGTTAAAAAGGACAGCCGCCGTGTTTTATCAATTTATATTTCGATCCTTATTATACGAATTATGAGAATTATTACGCGAAAGAAAGAACAACAAAAAAACCATAATAATAATAATAATAAAACGGGAGTTATCGCGCTGGATTCTTCTTTTTTTAATGGCCTGTTGTTACCCTAAAAAGAAAGAAAGAAAATGAAGAGAAAAAAACAAATAAATATTATCAATAATTATATAAATTATTTATACACGAACTGATCGAATAAAAAAAAAATGTATTAATAATTACATTCCATGAATTGATTAAACAAAATTAGATAAAAGATTGATGTTTAAATCTAAAGTTTTTTAAGGAAAAGAGAAAACAAAAAAACATAGATCCCTATGGAAAGGAATTGTGGATAGGTGTTGGCATCATCGATCCACGTGGACCATTTTCAATGGGGAAAGGTAGGAAAAGAGAGAAAATTGTCAGCATTCGCGATCTATATATATATATATATATATATATTTCGTGCAACAATCGGCGTACTCTCCTCCGGGCAATAGCCCTGAAGCTTCTACTTTCTTTCGACTCAAATTATGTCTTCTCTTTTCCGCATTTTTTCTCTCTTTCTATCTATATATATATAACAAGTTTCTCTCACTTCTCTTACCTTTATTTTACCCTCTCTTTCTACTTCTTATATATGTCTGCACATACGTTTTCGGACTTTCTACCTAGTCGGCATCCTGATTACGTTTGCTATCCGACAGAGTAAGAAAGCTACGAGAAAAAGAATAAAAAGAAAAAAAGAATAAAAGAAAGAAGAAGAAGAAGCAAAAGAGTTAAAAGAAGAAATAGAAGTAGAAGAAGTAGAAGAATCTTATGTGAACGCGAACTATGTCGCAAAGATTCTACGAGTCACGTATACTCCAGTGCAATATCTCAAGAAAAGCTTCGTGTTGTTCGGCCATTGCGGTCTCCCCTCCTTCCCTCCCCCTCCCCCTCTCTCTTTTGAATTTTCTACTACCCTCTATTCGCTTCTTTTTTCTCACCCTCTTGATCCTCCTTTTCCTCATGCTGCTACTGCTGCTGCTGTTTTCTTTTTCCTTCTGTTCGTTATCATCATTTTTCTCGTCATCCTCGTTATTCTCATCGTCATGTCTAGGCCGTTAGATAAGTAAATACTACGTAGAAAGTTCTATATCAGATTCTACCTCCACCCCTACCACCCCCATGTTAAAAGCCCCCTATGCACTGAAGCATTACGAGCAGACTAAAACGACGGTCTGGATCGTTTCAAGTCAAGTTTTCAAAGTTCGCGATACGAACACGGTTCGATGATGTTTTTAGACGACACGGAAAGAGAGAGAGAGAAGGGGGTTGGATAAAAAGAAAATAAAGAAAGGGGTTGGACATCGATCGTCTAACCAAAAATTATATCTCCACAGATCTCGAATATATTTTTTATTTATTGTTTCTGTCTAACGTGTTTGAGAGAAAATATCAAGCTGACTTATATTTATTCGTACCTTTTTTTTCAATTCCTTCGACATTTCATTTTTATCGTTTCTTCTTCTTTATAGCTACTTTATTTCCACTTTTTTTCTTTTTTATAGTTACGTTAGGTGTACGACGTTATTCAATATATACAACTTTGTTAATAATAGATATATTTTTTAATAATACAAAATATGTTTCTGAAAAATCGAACAGATGTAATACCAAAAATTTCCAGCCAAGACAAATAGATTTGAATATGTTGAAACGTTTAAATATTCGATAATACGTCAAAGAAGTTAGGTTTAAAAGGTATGAAAGTTCTATGATATCACCGTTGACATTCCATAGGGTACGCGCTTATAATTACCTTATACGTATGGGGAAGTAGAAAGCTAGCTAGCTAACATAGTCGTTAGGTTGTATATCTACAAGAAATTGCTGCCAGAGGCTAGAAACCCAGGGATGATCCATAGGGGGTTTTCGAACTATGAATAACGCACACATACGTATAACCCAGACCCTATAACGTGTCTACTACTCTAGAGTATAGTTTTCGACGACATGCTGTTCCACGTACGTTTCTTTTCGCATGTGTAACATCTGGGTGAACCATAAAAACAATAACTCCGACTATGAACCCGAAGGAAACTCTTGCTTATAAATAATATTTCTTCCTATACGAGATGCACCACCAACCACCATTGAAATTTTCAATAATCTATTTCTTATACTCCCACAATTGAATAATTATTTTCATTTTTCTATCACTCTTTAAACCCATCAATAAGTCATTTATTGTTCTTCTTATTCGATAATAAAAAATTCATTTTGAGATCATCGTAGTATATAAAGAAAAAAAAAGAAAGAAAGAAATAAAAAGTATAGGAAATTGTAGGAGAGACACGTGAGGAGAATTAAAGGGGTTGAAATCCTCGTTCGTTGAAGATACTCCTAACTCCCCTTTCTCAACCAGCCGATTCTCGTTCGTAGAGAACCACAGATTTATGTCCGTAATTTGAATAATCGCGGATCTTGCGATCGAATTCGTGCATGTTCGAATCGAATGCCTAATCCGGCGTATAGACGATAGATAGAGTGTCGGTAGTTCGTGCTCGTCTACCAGTCGTGCGAAAATGGTCACAGGAATTCGAAATTTCTATGTGCTGGTGATGGTAGTGGTAAAGGACGAAGGTACTTCGAGTGTTTCGTCAAATAATCGGAATATAGGAGGATTTAAAGGGAGAGAATCTATGTTAACAATGATCATCATAATCATCATAATCATAATGAATTCTATTAGAGATACCCCAAACAACCCACACTTCAATATTTAATAATAATATAATAATTTCAAATCGAATTGTTCATAAAGATCAATTGCTTTGTTTCAAATCTCAGATATTTATTAAATCGTATAGAGAAAAATAGTGGGTTTATGAGAAGGGGGGAAAAAAAATGTGTAAGTGGATGACAAAGTGTCGGTAGTTAGTAGACTAAAAGTATAAGAGTTAAAGAAGACGAGCTGGGGACCCTCTACTCGAGTTAATCGATTCTAATTAACTGAGAGTTTACAAGTCCTCCCCAGCTCGTTGACCGCGAGCTCGAGGGCCACTCTCTTTCTCTTGCTACGAGACGAATAATTAATAAATTTTTTGCTTAGCAACGTAAAAAAAAAAAAAAAGAAAAAGGGAAAAGAAAAAAGGAACAAAAAGGAAAAATATTACGGATATTTCTCTGAAACGCGCATTGTTATTATAATTTCATTTTTATATCCGTCAGATATCTAAAGATTCGCGCCGATGCTAATTGAATTATTGATCTCGTTAAATTCGATTTTCCAAGTTTTAAATGTTCCACCCATACCCACCACCCCTTTACTACTTTGTAAAATGTAATATCGGAAATCAAACTACGAAATAAAATGATGATAATAATAATAATAATAATTATAGGTTCCTTTTTGTAATTATCTAATCGATGATTGGTTAAACACGCGTATAGAACAGTCATAAATTATATACTCCACTGAAATACTATCATTTTAGTAGCAGGGATGGATGGAGGGGTTGGTTTCAGAGGGCTCGGGGTGCAAGAGTTGGCCACTTTTCCAAAGCAATTTCATTAATTGAAGATAACGGATAATACCACGGCTCATTTCTCTCGTTTTCACATTTGGCATTTGCAATTACTGTTAATTTCGATAAAAGGAGTATTCTATGATACGATACGATACTAATGCAAAGTCGAATAAACGTTAATAACGAAATTCATCGATATAGTTATTAACGATCTTATATAAATGACAAATAAAATAATAATCGGGTTTAGAATAAATTTAGAAAGGTTCGAAGAAATGGGGTGTGGAAAATATCGTAAATCTAATTGTTTATTTTAAGAACATTTATAGTTTCCTTTTCTTATTCATCAATCTTCAGGATTATCTGAAACGAAATTTCATTTCTATAACATTTTCTAATCAGGAAAAACGTATACACGAATTTATAGAAATGCGTGATATTATTCGATTACGTATCGATTACGAAGCCAAATGCTTGCCAGCTTGCTACCGGGCTTTCGTTACGAACAGAACTCTGGGAATTTAATTTATTGATAGTTGACTGATATTCTATGTTCAATAAGAGAGAGGGAGAGAGAGATAGAGAGAGAGAATCGAAGTTTGATATCCTATCTACCTATAACTTGCGAATATATTATAGATAAAACAAAATCTAATTAAACAGTATTTCAAAGGATTGAAATATATATACTTTATTGTCAAAATATTTAACAAAAGCAATTATATTGAATGAAATTAAACGAATTGCTTCGATAAAATTTTAATTAGATTGTTTTACGAAAAGTATCATAATTGAATTATCTTCTTGTTTCTTTTTCTTTTTTCTTTTTTATCTCTCAAATTCTCACATTTATGAATAAATATTTAAATATTAAATTGGGATTTGTGTGTGTGTGTGTTTAAAATAACGTTAAATGGTAAGTTTAAAAGGTGTTTCACAACGTTATCAACGAATTGCATCGTGAGTGGAAAGGTTAAACGAGATATATTCCCATAGCGAATTCCAAGATCGTCGAGAAACGCGTTCTGGGTTGTGTGACGATATTAAGCCACATTTCACGTGCTCGAGAGTAAAGAGCCTAGATAGATAGATAGATAGATGGATAGATAGATAAAGGGAGAAAGAAAGAAAGAAATAAAGAAAAAAGTATGTTCAATCTTCATCCACTTTCTTAACATCTAATATTATGATGTTACATTCCCATTTTAAAAAGAACACGAAAAGATTGATGAGATACGAGAAATTAAAATCAGATAAAAATGATGGCGAATAAATTCTCTTAACTGTATATATAAAACACCGAGAGAAAAGTAATTTATTTAATAAGAAATTACTAAACAAATGTTTGCACAAAAATTTGTATTAATTATATTAAAAATATTACTACTACTATGTTGTGCTGATATGAAAAATATTGAATCTAACATAAAAATAATTCTGAATGTTCATTTCATTCGCGTTAAATTAAAGTATGATAATTTTTCAAAATACTTAATCGTAAATTTATATAAATTATGATTTAATTGTAATTACGTATATATTGATCAAATAAAAATTGTATTAAATAAATAAATAATGGGGTAGTTTCGTTGATCGCATATTCTCCATCTCTCTCTCTCTCTCTCTCTCTCTCTCTCATTTTCTCTCGTAGGGTTAAGTTAAGTTTGCGAGTTAAGTTATTCCCATAGAGCAACTCGCACGCCATTACCTATTCGCATTCCCGTGGTGGCGGATCGAGGCCGAAGTTTCGTGCACTTAGGCTTCCTCCTCCTCCTCCTCCTCCTCCTCCTCACTATAACGAGACGGAGTAAGCCGAAGCAACACGTTGCAACGCTGAAACTCGTTCTATTTATCAGCTTTAGGGTTGGTTGGAAGAACCTTCTTGTCGTCGTCGTCGTCGTCGTCGTCGTCGTCGTACCCAGAGACCTACGACGAACCCTTAAGATTGTCTAGGGAAAATGGATGAATACTTCCATATCTTTGTACTTTAATATTATCTTACAAAATTAACTTTCATCATCGAATTAATCTTCTTCTTTTTTTTAGACAAATTAATTTTACATATACATATATATATATATATATATATTATATGTACACAAGAGAGAATATAAAACAAAGATTTAAAACAAATTCACGTTGCATTAAATAAAATTAGCTCGAGTTACGATTTTGAAAAATTCTACTCTCTTTTACGTTATATATTTTAATAATATCGGAAAAGGATAAATCACATGTTTTTATTCTATTTTATTCTTTCCCCCGTACCCTCTTCTTTTATTATAATAAAATTTAAATCAAAAGAGGGAATATATATCCAGGAAACACCAGAGAGCTTTGCTCTGTTATCCAGGTTTTTCGACAACAACAAAAAAAACTGAAAAAACATTCGTAATTCGTACTAGATGCGTTAATCCGTTTTACTGCTCGTTGGTATTTGTATCTAAAGAAATATTTCAATTTAATTCGCTTATATATTTTATCATCCTTATATTATTATTATTATTATTATTATTATAATATTTTAATTTTTAATTTACATTTAAAAAATGATAAAAAGAAAAAACAAAATAATAATCGTATAGATAATAGTTCTTAAGAGAAAGAATACTAATTTGCAATTTAATAAGTAAAGTTTTAAGTCAGTCGCAATAACAGCTACTGGCATATCTTCTTAACGTAAAAAAAACTAAAAAGTGCATCTTCACTTTTCCAAAGTCTTTTTTTCTATTCGCATTCTTCTCACGCGAAGCAGCAACTGCAGTAGCACGGTTGCATTCAAAACTTACCCCACCATAAGATAAGTTCATGCAAGCAGAGAGAAATGGGAGGGATAAAGAAGAAGAAGAAGAAGAACTGAAAGGTGGAAGGGGGGTGTGGGGGAGGAGAAAGCAATGCAAAATTCATTCTTAGCATCTGAGTAAACTAATTTCGTGATTTATTCCGTTGGATATCGTGCAATATATTATATTATACTCGCGAGATAGGACTTTGTAATTACTGATTTGATTTTCATCCCTATTCAACACTATTCTAACTTTTATTAAATAAACTTAATTACGCACACCATAACTTTCCTAATCCTTCCGAAACATCCCTTTCTTTTCCTTTATTCTTCGATTAAACATTTTGACCAAGTATTCTTTCTATTTTTAAAACACACACACATACACACGCGCGTAATATCCATTCGTATTTAACTTACAAAATGTTTGTAAAAGAAAAAAGAAAAAGAAAAAAAAAAAGATAATCTTCGAAATAAAAAGTAATCTTAGCATTTTAATATTAAAAGTCCCCCCCCCCCTCTCTCTCTCTCTCTCTCTCTTTTATAAAAAAAATTCCAGTAAGAAACAATTAGAAGAAGGGTGGAGATTATTTTTTATTGGCTCGATAAAAGCGTACAGAGAGAACAAAGTTTGATGTCGTTTTAACGAACGGAATCCGAGCGAGTATACTCGAAAAACACAACAAAAAAAAACAAGAAAAAGTCCAACAAATCCCTTGGAATTTTTATTCTTGTTATCTTTCTCTCTTTATTGTATTATTCGTGGCAACGCAGGCGTATGCACCCTTCAATTTCAACCCTCCTCCCTTTCTGTTATAGAGCAAAGGAAGGGAAAAACGAATAAGGACACACCTACGACGTTTCGACTTCCGATGTGTTGCGATTCACCACCGCTTTGTTTCGTTACCATCAATGATATACACAAAAAGGGATTAGGGTTTCTGAATCACTGACTATTACTATAATACTATCTCTTCTATATACTATTTTCGGCTGACTTCAACGAGAAGGGGGAAAGAAATATTTGGAGAAGGAGAATTACAAGAGAATGGAATCGGAAGGGAGCTTCAAAGATACCATAAGAATTTATTTTCTATCAGTGAAACACCATCGTATCGTGTGTGTATCCCCCCCTTCTATAATTTATCCCTTTGTTACACGAATCAAAACTTTGCAAATTGTTCTTCAAAAATCATTCAAGAAATTCTGCATTCTTTCTTTTAACATTGATCATAAATTTTGTTAACACAATCGTTAAGTCTATAAGAAATGATTTTTTTTGATTTTATTAAATAAAATTCCGTATACGAATTTTCGAAGTCTCTCTCTTTCTCTCTCTCTCTTTCTTTCTCTTTCTACTTTTCCCCATCGCTTCATCTAATTTACCTCCTTGGATTCCCGTGCCCGACGCAGGTGCTCGATCCAATTTGAAAAGTCCTCGGTCTCTAGGATGATTCTCTCTCTCTCTTCGTTTCGTACCTTTATCCCACTACTAAAGCTCTTATTCCTCTAAGAAAATAAGGGCAAACGGAGATGAAAGTACTTGGCGGGCCATTACTACTGCTAACCTGTTAAAATAATCGACTAAATATTTATGTCTTCGGTACTTCTCTCTCTCTCTCTCGGATTTAAAGGGAAAGAAGACGTTGTTGGTAAGCCAATAGAAACTCCCTTGCGAAAAGAAACTAAGAAGATGGTTTAAAGAAAAACAGAAAGAAAGAAACCAACAGAGTGAGTATATAAGAAAGAGAAAACGAAAGAAAGAAAGATAGAGAAAATAGTAATAGTAGTAGAAGAAGAAGAAGAAGAAGAAGAAGAAAAAAGAAAGGAAAGGCGTGCAAGAATCAGGCCAGCACCTGTCTAAAGCCCGTTGGACAGGAAGAGTCGAAAGGTGGAAGCACTTAAGCGGCAGCTTTTCAATAAACCACGAAACTCGTGGCCCACTTTTCCCTCATTTCTTCTTTTTTTTCTTTCTTTTTTTTTTAAAAAACTATTTTTACCCTACCACGCCAGCGCGATTCTAACTCGACATTTTTCTTTTTATTCTTTCATTCATTTTCTACCTTCGTTTCCTCCTTTTTATCTCGCAACTTATATCACATCTCTCTCTCTTTCTTTTCCTTGCACTCCCACAGTTACATAAAACAAGAACAAACACATAGGAATGAAAACATATATAGATATAGTAAAGGTTCTTTTCTTTCTTCTTGGCCTCTTTTCTTTCCTGTCAAGGACCACGTCGAAAAGGAAGGATGAGAAAGGACCTAAAAGTTCGGCAACTCGGAGATAAAACACAGGTTTCGGCTTCCGGACAAAGCTCTCAAACTCAACCTGTCTTCTTTCTACTTCTACTTCTTCTTCTTTCTTATTCCTCTTCATAACCCCATATTGATTCCCTTTATCTCATATATTTGTTCTTTTTTTTATTTGATTCGTCATTAACTTATTGTTAATTTTTTCGTTAGTTTTTTTAAATCATCTTTTCTACCTTTTTCGATTTTTTTTCGACGTATCAAATGAACCAAGGAACCAAGGAACGCAAGGACGAAGGGTTCACGACACTTTAGGGATTCGCAATAAATTGCTACGACAATGCCGGCGAACTACGAACGTGCCACTGAGAAACGATGGAATTTTAAGAGGCCCCAGCTATGAATTTAAGAGAGTTATTACGACCTCTTTAGAACGACACCACCACCCCCTGCCCCCTCCTTACCGTTTGGTAAAAGAAAGAAAGAAAAAATGAAAAAGAGAAAGAGAGAAAATAAATTGAGCGAGGAAACACCCTGCGAGAGATTTTATTCGCGAGAGACTCGACCAGCCCTTTTTTCCATCCATCCCTCCCACACACCCACCCCCCACTTTTAACGTCTTATTCTTCTTCTTCTCTCATCGCGACCCCTTCGCGAGGAAACTTAGTTTCTTTTTCTTTTTCTTTTTCTTTTAACTCGAAGTGACTACATTTCCATAGTAGGCAACTGCACAAGAAAATCGGTTTCCTATTCTATCCGACAGATTGAAAACTATTGAAGAAAAGTTTCTCATGTTATTTCTGACCAATACAAATGTTTAACTTTCATGTTTTATAATATTAAAAATGACGACGATAAACAACGAGCTTTTTCTTTTTTTTTTTTTCTTTCTTTCTTTCTTTCTTTCTTTAAGATCGGATTATCCTGTTACGTCAAATCTCACGCGAGAATAATAACGAAAAAATACGATAGGAATAATAAATAATTAATTAAATTAAAAAACAATGTGTGTGTGTGTGTGTGGATTTTTTTCAAGAAATAATTACGACGTTATGTTAAGATAAGATAAGAAATGTTTCGTAAACGTGTGTTGAATTATGCAACCATTTACTACCAGGCAATACTTTCATTTTACACGATTAACAATATAATAAATTTTGTGAATAAATTGCAAGTAATGTCAAACCAGATTTTTCAGGACGTTGAGGTAAACGCATCTGCAGATCTGTTCGTAATAAATTAATCGTTTGTTAATGAATATTCGTTAAATTACACTACTCGATCAAGTCGAAACAAAAAGATCACAGATTTGTTGAATGTGTCCTTTTTTTTTTTTTTAATAAATATAAAAGCAAAAATATTATTAGTATTTCTCACACAAACTACACCGATATCCAATTCGACTCGATATTATTAATATAAAAATCAAAGACCCAAGAGAGATAAATTCGTGCCATAATTGAGCTCGTCCAAGTGAAACATGAATTTTCAATAATTAAACATTTTATTAATCAAAACGTACGAAACCTGGATTTTCAATAATTAAACATTTTATTAATCAAAACGTATTTTGCCGCGTGGTGTTAAATGTTGCGTTTATTGCAACGAATAATATGCATCGAATTTAATTAACTATAATTTTATTAATGACGTTAACAATAACCACCACCAACCAGCCTCCCCTCCCCCTCTCGTTATCTAGTAACCCATTTACTTTTTTTGTTGTTTTGTTTTATTCTCATTTTATCTATAAGAAAAAAAAGGAACAAGAAATTAATATTATTTTTCTGTTTTCTATTTTTTCTCGTAAGTAATATTATAATACAACGAAGTATGAAGTTGCACAAATCGATGCGATTGGATGGATTAAACGTTTGTAAGAAATTCTATGCACGTCTTACACTTTCACGATTCGATTCGATTCGATTCAGGACAGACTGAAGAAAAGTGGAAGGTAAAAGGAATCGATATCAAGGTCGCGTTTGATAAGAAACGTTTAATAACGCTTGAAACGTGACCGCTTTGGGGCTACTTCTACAAGGATCCAAAAGATTCAACACGGGGATGTGCTCCTTTCTAACACGTGCACACGTTGTGAGTTACCTCTTATAAACGATCGAAAATACAATTACAGATACATAAGTAGCAATTAAAAAAGATTAAAAAGAAAAACAAAAAGAATTATTATTAATATAATAAAATATTATTATTAAAGTAAAATATATTTAATTAATGTGCATTATTCTGATATATATAATAATAAATTCTTATATAAAATAAACAGCAATAAAAAAAAAAGAAAAAAGAAACACTATAAAGATAACATTAAGAAGAAAAAAAAGAAAACTAGTAGCATAATAGGTTTTCAATGAGTCGTGTAGACGTGTCGCAAACACGATCGTCTTCTAGAACGAACGATATCAGAAAAGACTGCCTCGTAAAAGATACGACGACGACTATGACGTCGAGAACGTTACAACGGATGTTCTCTTTCTTTCCCCCAACCCCCTCACCACCCATCCCACCCCAATTCCCTATCTCTTCTCATTCTTCCACTCTTAATCTTTTCTTCTTTTCTCTTTTTCTCCTAGCAAAAGCTCTTTTCCTTTATACTTCCTGCCTTATTATCTCTGTTCTACTTTCTTTTTTTCTTGTTCCTTTTTTCTTACTCTGACGACCGGAAAGGGAATCCAAGTACGACGAAAGGACCGGTCAAAAAGCTATCACGAATGGTTGTTGCCCCCTCCCCCCATCCCCCATTCTCATCGCCCACCCTTCGTTTCTTCTGCTTCTCGCGAAAAACGTTCCATCAAAATCGTTGCTAAATCTAAGAAGTGTCCCTTCTTCTTCCTCTCCTCCCCTCCTCCACCTCCTCCCTTAGGACAACCAACCAACCGAACTTCCGTTGGATGACGAATCTTTGTTTTTCTGTCTCTAACGAATTACAAGATTTCTTTCAAACTACTTTCGCGTACTTTAAGGTGTCGTTTGTTTTTTAAATATAAATGAATAATATGCAATTAAAAATATAATACACGCACAGAATTATTAGGAGTATCTAAAAAAAAAGGTATAATTTATTTATTATTATATATATATTTTATTAAATTAAAATAAAAAATTGAATAATTTTAAACTACTCTCTACTACCACAATTAAATAATGTACAAAATATATATATAAGTAATAAAGTATAATAAAGAAGTATAATAAGTGCACTAAAAAATAAAACGAGTATGTTATCAAATATACCTGAATCACGAACTTAAAACAATCCGAATTCGTATATAGGCAAAGAAGTACGTATAAAAAGTAAATAAAAAAATTCCCAAAAACTTATATATGCGAAAAAAATAATGCAACAAGTTTGCAAAGGGCTTTTTCTCTCGTTAAAAAAATTGAGTCCTCCCATTTATTGTTACCTTAGTCCTATCTCAAACGTTCCACGTCGTCTTCTCGTTAATGTCGAGGCCGCAAGACCGAAATAAAGCGGCTCTTTGTCCCTTCATTTGTCGGCATGCCATAGTCTACAGCTTTTCCGACAGACGAAGCCCATATAATTGCTTCTTCTGTATCTCTTAACTCATTATTATTATTATTATTATTATCATTATTATCATTATTAACTTGCTTTTCATAAAATGGGTTACTAATCCTATTTAAAACAAGGGTAGCATTTAATTATTATATCATTCCCTTATTTTATTTTATACAATTTATATTTTGACACTTCTCTCTCTTATATTTGATTAATAATAATTCTTAAATTTGAATTCATGTTATCCATTATTTTTTGCATTACTATCATTATATCATTATTATATAATTATTGTAGTAACTATTATAGAGGAGAGGTTTGAATGTTAGATTTAAACAACCCCCAACTCGCTAAAAGATCTCCCTTTCGTTTCCGGTTTCTCGCTTCCTACGAGGAGTCCTTTTCTAACCCTCACAGCAAATACCTAAAACAAACCCCATATACCATTTCCTTAGTTCTCCTCTTTCCAAAAACCCAAGAGATATATATTTCAACTTCCGACCTAAACTATTCCTAAATTCTAATTCATTCTAATTAAACGTAACAATGACGTTTGGTTGCACGCAAATTTTCCCTTAACAATTTTCTTAAAATAACAATATCCATTTATATCTTTAAATCGTATTAAGAAATTACGTTCGATCAATCGAATCGTCAATAATAATATCTCGATAACAACTCGAATAAAAATGAAACAAGGAAAAAAAGAAGGATATTTTATTTTTATCGTCAAACAAAAATGAATCGTTTGTGGATTATTCGAAAAGAACCGAACTCTAGTTAAGTATGCAACAAAGTTTTTCATTATGATAGTTATCGATAATACTTGAAGATCTTCTAAAGTAAAAAAAAAAAAGAGAGAGAGAGAGAGAGAGAGTGAGAGGGGGAAATAGAAAAATCATCTTACCGATATGCTATGGAAAAATTGCAAAAAGTATTACGAACGGAAGCCGGACGTTCTTAGAAGGAACGGACTAACGAGCGACGCATTCAGTCCGAGTAAACTCGGGAGAGTACTCCAAGAGAGGAGAGATAAGAGAGAGAGAGAGAGAGAGAGAGTAAAAGGAAAAAAAAAAGAAAAAGATATAAAGCAAAAGCCTGCCTCCGCGAAGTGCGGCTCACCTATTCAGAACGTTCTACTAAATGAGCCTCGACCAAGCCTCGAGGACGGTCTGCTCGTCCATAAAAAATGCGAGTGTCTACGATGCCCTCTTGCTACTTCAACCCTCTCCTACCCTTCTTACTCATCCACCACCACCCCATCATCTTTTTCCTCTTCTTTAACTACGACGTTGCGTGCCACAGCTTCTTCTTCTTCTTCTTCTTCTTCTTATTATTATTTCTCTTTTGCAACTCACGTTTAAGGGGAACTTAAGTTATCTTCTTTCTATCTTTTATTCATTTCAACTCTTTAACAACAATTACGGTTAACAAGTAGGCTTTTATTTTGACTCTTCTCCTATTTTTTATTTTGTTACTCTATTATTATTATTATTCGTGGTATATCGTATTGAAATTATTAGCATTTTATTATAAGTATGTTTCTTTTATTAATGTTAATTTATATCGTACTCTATTGCGCGTGTGTATATTTTATTCTCGTTTAATTTTAATCGATAAAAATGTTTATGAATCAATCTACACTGTTTTATCTATTTTTTTTTAAATCCCTCGTTTAATATTTTCTCTATTGAAAGAATGGTGTGATATATATATTTTATATATATATATATTAAAATTATAATTATATATGAAATATATATTATGCATTTTTATAATACGTATTTATCTCTTTGCTGTGAAAGTTTTTTTTTGTTGTTGTTGCTATCTCCTCCATTAGAATAAAATGAAGTAAATATATACTGTACAGATATAATGTAAATTATTAAAGAAGGGAACAATAGATATCATATGGGAATACGTTAATACCTAAAAAAGAGAATTAAATTCCCTTTTGTAAATAATTTACAAACATTTCAAACGGCAGCTGGAAATATTTCATTAAAATGCATCGCTCGGACGGACAGAGTACGGTACGTTACGATACGATACGATACGATACGATATAGGTGCGGTACTCTATGGTACGGGATGCGGTAAAGTTCGGTGCATCGTAAGCATAATACATACTCCCTTTCTCTCTCGATTCGTACACGTCGCAGCTTGAAATGAAACGATATAATCGTTATAAAATCGGTATAGAATCGATGAAAAGAATCGATATTCTGGTATTCGAGATAAAAGATATGTACGCCTGCGAAAGGATCACTCTCGTGTGAAAATTAAACCCGGGGATGCGTGAAATCTGATAGCCACCGATTTATAATATTCTTCTCAATAGAAATGACGTAGATATTACGAATTATAAATACTTTACACTTATCCATCTTATCGTCACACAAAAAATACAATAATTACATAAGTTATAAAAATTTATCTATTACCACGAATCATTTTTAATCAAATAATTATCAATTATCTTCCCCTATATACAAAGTTATTCTATGATGTTTCATAATATATTTCGTAAATGTATTTATTATTATTAAAAAAAAAAAAAAAAACAATAGTATTTTACTTTTATATTTTTTTAATTTTGATAGGAAAATATTTTCACGAATTATACACACACTTGGAACATCTTAAAATATCTACAAAAACATCTTTTTCTAAAATATTTCTAAGAGATGAAATATGCACGTACGTGCACAAAAGTATTACAAAAAAAACTGAACATAATGGAAAATGTAGGGAAAAGTATTGGACTTTCATTTTTTTAATGGATACTCTTTGATCGATCTATGATAAGCAAAAGTAACCGATCAAAAGGATACTCCGCCAAATTCGAGAAAACAAACCAAACACATAGCTGCTTTACCCATGCATATTCAGGATTCAATCAGGCTTTTCACCTTTTCTATCTTACTCTTTCTCTTTCTCTCTCTCTCTTTTTGCAATGCACTGGCATTCATGTTTCGCGATTAAATGGCTGCTGTGGAGCATATTTTTCTTCCTTTTCCCCTCTTTGTTTTCATATGAACATAACTTCTCTTATACGGTCTGCTTTGAAACATATTTTCTCTATCTTTCTAACTACAAAAAAAAAAATAGATCATTCTTATATTTTATCTTATTATATATATTAAATTATTATTAAATTATATTTATATTGATGAATATTTTGTAAAATATCGTATTGTTCGGAAAATAAAATGATAAAATATTAGAATGCACCCTGTAATCCAAACGCACCCCTATTTGCATTAAATCCTAACACGAAACCTTATTATAATATTGAACAATTAAAATTTAAATATATAATATGTTGAATTTATTCTAAAATGAATATTATTTTTTAAATATATACTGACTCCTCTCTGCCTCCCCACCCCACAAAAAAAGAAAAGGATATAAAAATACTGATCGAATAAATAGCAGCTTCATTTCCTGAACATTAATAATTCAATCTAATGACGTCATCGTCCAAACCAATACAAAGTTAATGATGCGAAATGTAGGAAGGAGAGAAAATAAGGAAGAAGTCAATAATAACGCGAAAAGTTCGATACATTTGACGTATGATGTTTGACGTTTGACAGCTCGTTAGCCTGTCGTATCTCGACAAGGGAAATCATGATCAAGAGTGTCCATATTAACTCATGCAATTTTTCCTTCATCTATTTTCATCGAGAATACTTTTTCCAACTGGTACAAGTAAACCCTTACAACGTACTCGATTCACTGGCAGATTGCCAGGATTAATTATGATCTTTTGGGTGGGCCCGGTTATCCAACAATTTAACAACCCCTTCCAACTTCGTCCTTCATTTTCATCCCCTTTCTTTTCATTTCGCTCCAATCCGATTCACTTTAATTCTTTCGTCATATTTTTAGTTTAAACGAAAATTCTATTCACTACGATTGTATTTATTATCATTCAGTTATAATGTATAATGATCGACGAAATAATATTAATGAAAACATAAATAAAATATTATTGCAGTTAAAAGTTTAATTGCACCTATCGTAATCGAACGAAATGAAATTCGTTCGCTTATGACTCCCAATCATTGGGATCGATCGGTGTTGTCGATGCTTTATGACCATGGTTGGTGGTTATATAGCAAACGGGATCGTAAAACAGATATCAACGTGGAGATTACCGAGGCTACGAAGTTTTATGAATCGATATTAGCTGCGTGTAAAAATCCACCGGACATCGATTTGTAGTATAAACCATGTTTCCCTACCTAACGATGATCTATACGTCTGAGTTCGAATTCAAACTATTCCGGTTTACTCTCGTTAACTATCTGATTATTAATATTTTTCATTTATAATACATTTTTCTTTAAATTGACAAGAGAGAAAAATCTATTTATTAATCAATACGAATATCACGGTGTTAATGAAATGATCATTAAGACAAAAATAGGATTCATTTGATAAGAATAAAAGT
The DNA here is from genome assembly GCF_001313835.1 of Polistes canadensis. Taxonomy (NCBI): domain Eukaryota; kingdom Metazoa; phylum Arthropoda; class Insecta; order Hymenoptera; family Vespidae; genus Polistes; species Polistes canadensis. Next base: position 197,692 of record NW_014569626.1, read on the forward strand.
GACACGAATTTACCAGATGTCCTAAAATTATTTTCATTCTGTTATCCTTCGAAAAAAAAAAAAAAGAAACGAAACTGTTAGCTCCGATAAATTTGCAAGTGGAACCAATTTATTGGAATAATTTCATCCCGAGAGAGTTAATGGTATCCGAGATAAATCGTTAAATAAATTGCTAAATGAACGTATTTACTTATAACGATGTTGAACCAACATACGGTGAACGTAAGAAGATAGAGAAATGTATGAGAAAGGGAGGAGAGAGGGAAGAGGAGTACTGACAGTGATACGGTGTGCATCTCGATAGTTGGCAAAGAGAACGGCCACGGCAGGTGTTCTTCTGAGAGCAGCTGCAATCACGACGAGCACCATCTGCCGCGGTAATGCACGGCTGTTCGATGCACAACCCGACACTGAAATGGTCCACGTTGCTCCCAAAACCCTTCGGGCCAATTAGATCTACCTGAAAACACGTGCCCGGATATATCGATTTCGATCCTCCTTTTTGAATCTTTTTTATAAAACCTCGAATGATCCAACCGATCGATATCTATATGCAATTGTTATGATTATAGAAAATAAAAATAGATACTATTAAAAAAGAATTATAATTAATTTTATCATCTCGTGTTTTTCCAATAATATCATTTCTCTTTTGCTTTTACCAAATTGACTATGATTGATGTTATCGTAGATACATGCATCTTCTGCATCGCGAATCAATGAATATTTTTAGAGAAACTTGTAGTTCGTGTGATTGACATCAAATGGCAGCACCTACCAAGTGATAAATATGTAGAGAAAAAGTAGAACCATGTAAAGTCGATAATATCAATCTGTGTCGATAAATTTGAGTCGGTACGATAGAACAAAAAATGATAACCCTTTGAAAACTATCTAGGAATCTTCTTCGCGCGAACGAAACTACAAATACTTTCTCTACCTCGCTTTATCAATGATAATCGTCGATAACGAATGACTTTTTTTACAAATAAATTGACGATAATCCGAGAAATATAAGAGCAATAGTCTGCTAGAAAAATTATACATCGTATTTCATAATTTATCTTTTTTACAAAACTATAAACAAAATTGTGCATAGCTTCGTCAACATGTTGCACAGTTAATATTGTACAACACCCACGTAAAAAGCTTATAATTCATATTTATAATCACAAAATTATATTACATATTTCATTACTTAATTATTATTCAGTATATTAACATAAAACCCTTTTTATCTGTTACTTTCTTTACCTACAAGATAACAGTTTTACGATAAAAAATATAGAAGCAATAATCTGCATTATCGCGCTGTTTGTTTTTTGTTTCTCTATACAATATGTATATATAAGTAAATTAATAAATGTTTATCTTTTTCATTTGGTCAAAATTACATAATAGCAAGGATCGATCCAAAACTTGCATATTATGTAACAATAATACTTGATAATAATAATCAAGTATTCGAATTGAATGCATAAACTTATTTATGTAAAAATGACAATCAAAGAATAATAATCAGTAACGTCCAGATCGTCCATCCCTGCCTTTGTCGTCTCGTCTTTTACGATCCTTAGATCTAGATCTTCTTTCACGAGACCGAGATCTACGTTTACGATCACGTCCTCTAGAACGAGAGCGTGATCTGGATCGAATTTTTCCTCCTCTTTTACGACTGTACAGGTATCGACGAAGTTCCCTTGAAATAGGTTTCAAATGCATGAAATTACAAAACCCAGAGCGAGTACATTCGCTGAAAATTGAATAATCGTTTAGATTACATACCTTATGATAAACAGATTTTCTACCGATGAGATTAGTGTTCTTTAATATTAATTAGTTACCCCATTTCGTATTGACGACAGCAGGCTTCTCGAAAATCGGTGACTGGAGATAATTCAGCATAAACCGGTCTGCCACCAAACCAACGATTATTTAAATCGTTGACTGCTCTTTCAGCATCTTCCTCTCTGCGAAACTTAATGTAAACGTTTCCTACCAAGTGATCTCCCAAGTTGTCGCAAACATTCATCTCTTCGATTTCTCCATATTTATCTTCGCACTCTACAAAGACATCTTCAAAAAAGTTGTCGTAGTGTTCTTGCATCTCTTCATCCGACACATTTGCCACCACTGAAAATAAATTTAATCATTTAATTAATTATTTACAATAACTAATATTAAAAGTGCATAAATATTAATTGTAATAATAAGATAAACAAATTTATACTTACAATGAGAGCCATCTGCACTTTTAGCAGAATTTTGTGGGTTAACGTAAAGATTTTGTAGTAGACACGTCTGATAAAAAAACACACAAACAATGATATTGTCTTGTACAAATAATTATATGAAATAATTATTATTTTACCTGACTAAACGTTGGCTTGTTATGAATACGTGAACATCTATCCCCGTGTCGACAAGCACCGATCTTGAAGTAAAACGAACAATTTACCCTGCGTACAAAATTTATCCGATTAAGGTTAAATCGCACACGACATTTTTTTAAACGTAATTTATATTTAATTGAATAAATGTCATACACTTACTTGTCCTTCTCCGTCCCAAAAATTGATGCCAAATATTCAGCCATTGTAATTATTTTTTAAATTAATCCAAAAAAGCACAACTTACACCATTAAAAAATATCACGAGGGACGCCAAACACACAATTCATCTGCCACCTGGTGACATCTCGCAACACTACGTAGCTATCAATAGAATCGATTATCGATTAAATTTTCGTATCGATATTTTTAAATTTCTCCCGCATATTTAATATTAAAAATTAAAAAGGAAAAAAGAAAAGGAGACAAATAAGAAAAAAAATCAACCTTATTCTGATAAAATGTTATCGTTATTTAATATAAAAATAAATATTTCAAAATTTTACGGACTCTCATATACACGCTTTCTTTTTATTTTCTTTTTCTTTTTTATTATTTTCATTTTGGCATGGAAGGAATAATTCCTTTACTTTCTAATTCCTCTTTAAGCTTACCCTTTTGAATTTTTCCACTCATTGTTTTTGGATATTTATCTAAGAAAACAATGTACTTTGGTATTTTAAAATGTGCTATTTTTCCTCTGCAGTATGTTTGTATTTCTTCTTTACTTAAACCCTTGCCTTCGAATAAACGAATACACGCGCAAATTTCTTCTCCAAATATTGCATCGTAAGCTCCTACGCAGTGAACTTCTGCTATACTTGGATGACTAAGTAAAAAGTCTTCAATCTCCTAAATGATTTTTGTTAAACTTGTCACATTAAAATCATAGATAAAAAATACAAATAAAATTATATTACGCATGCATTTTTAACTATTTCATTACCAGTGAATTATATCGAGATCGTACGAACAAATTACAGTAATTTTTTTTTTTGAAATTAGCATAAATATTATAAATATTATTATATAAATAAAAATGATTATACCTTAGGAAAAATATTTTCTCCACCGCGAATAATCATTTCTTTCAATCTTCCAACAATCTGACCATATCCGTTAGGGTGTAAAACAAATTGATCCCCAGTCTTAAGCCAACCATCCTCGGTCAAAGTCTTCTTGGTATTTTCTAGATCATTATAATAACAAATCATAGAACTATACCCTCGAGTCCAAAGTTCACCAGTTGATCCAAATGGTACTGGCTTCCCATTACTATCAACGACCTATTCACATAACAAAAATCAATATAAAACACATTTGAAAAATATAATTAACTATGATAGAAGATAGATTTACCATAGCTTCTATATTGTCTGATACATATCCAACTGTATTCTCAGTCAATTGTCTATCTTCTCCGGGTAAACTTTGAAAAGAAATACCCGAGAATTCGGTGAGTCCGTAAATAGTCTGAATAAGAAAAAGAAAAATAGATTATTATTCATTCTAATTATGATTGGGAAAATGATTAGAAATGATTAGAAATATTACGAAGAAAAATAAAAGTTAAAATCATTGCAATGAATCACTTGGAATTCTAAGAAAGTAATAACGATAATGGGTTAATCCACTTTTCAAATCGGCCCAATCCAAAAATACATTTTACAAAGAAAGCTCGTACATATCGATCGTAGCAAAAGGCGAGGCAATATTCCTCCTTAGAGTAGCTTTTATGCATACGAACCGAGGGCTCGCTTGCTGCAAAGATATGTGCATAGATAGCAACGAGCCACTCGGGTCGTCGACTTCTCTCTTACTCTCTTTCTCTCTTTTAAAATTTATCTATCTATTGGCATAATTTTGTGTATTTTCATAATATATGAATAATACGATTAACAAAACCGTACAAATTTTACCATATTTTGTTAAGTGCTTAATTATAAAAAGTTATTTTTAAATAATACAAATACATAATATTGAATAATTAATAAATTAGTATAATACTGATATGATAATGCAAGTTTTTTGTTATCATGAATCGTTAATATTAGTAATACCTTCATATTACTAATACCAAGAACATCTTTAATACGTCGAAAGACTTCAGAGGATATTGGTGAACCACCGATTATACCTAAATGTGGTCTTATAGGCAAATGTAATTGTTGTTGAACGTCTATCATGTTTATCTAAAGAAAAAAAAAAAACAAACACAATAATTAATGATAAAAATGTGTGCATTGATTTTTATGAAATAAGATTAAATAGAAAAATTGTCTAACCCACATCGTTGGAGTTCCATAAGTTATGTCACATTTTTCTTTGGCCATAACTTGTAAAGATTTTAAGGGATCGAACGAACGTGATTCTAAAATTAACGTACAACCTGATAATAGGGTATTTAATTGTCCAAAAAGTAATCCAAATGCGTGGAATAATGGAACGTTTAAACAACTTTTGTAACCAGCTTTTATCTCCGCTCTAATCATTCCCTTTAAACAAAAAACAATGAATAAAATAAACGATTTATTCAACACACATTCAGATAATCTATTACACGTAGAACAATTAATCCTTACCCGTTCAATATTATTCACCAAGGATCTATGAGACAGTAAGGCCGCTTTCGGTTTTCCAGTTGTTCCGGAAGTAAACTGTATATTACAGGCGTCGTAAGTGGAGACGTTACCTTGTTCTGCAGAGACAGCTTCAACCTCGATTTTGCTTGCTAAGGATTCTACATCTAGCCAACGGCGAGTACCACTGAAAAAAACGACAAGGTAATCGATTAATTAATGTCACCTTCACATTTTCTAATCGATCGAGTATCAACTTTTTTTTGTCTTCTATCTCATCAACCTAATTAAATATCTATCCTATTTCCCGTTTAAATTTATCCTTCAAATTATTATTTATTCAAATTATTATTATTATAAAAACAAAAAAATAGTTAATTTGATAAGTGTTAACGTTGATTCTTACGTTACATGATCCTCCGACCAAATAATAACATGTTCTAAATTTGGACAACATTTTTTAGCACCCAAAGTAATTTCCGTATAATTATTCTTTCTGTATTTTACTGGCGAGACGATAGCTTTAACTTCAACTTTATTCAAACAATAAATTAATTCATCTTGTTGATAAGCCGAATTAATAGCAACAGTAATAAGTCCCAATCTAGTAGCCGAGAGAAACGTAATAAACCATTCGATATCGTTCGGCCCAAATATCCCAATTCTGTCGCCTTTATTCAATCCCAATTTCTTCAATCCGGCAGCTAATTTGTCAGCACGAAGAAGCACTTCGGAATATGTTAATCGAATATTTTGATGATCAGAAACGATGCATTCGTTGTTCGGCCATTTTTCAACAGCTTCTTCTAACAATTTACCGATCGTTTGATCTCTCAATGGTTTATTTCCAGGATTAGAAATGTAAGAAGATTGTTTGTCAAGTACAAGATTATTGCACAGATGTCTACTTTGAACGATGCATAATTTCGATGGATATTTTTTAACTAAAATTATTATAAAACACACTCTGTATTATTTGTGAATATACGTTGATCAAACAATTTAAATTTGGATTCACTTACCGTTCAATTTTAAATTCGAATGATATAAATACTTAGACAAATATTTTACACGTGGAATTAATCGCGGAGTATCGTGCAATATTAAATATTTCATTGGAAGAAAAAACATTTTATTAACGACGATGATTGCCAAAGAGAGAAGAAATGCAATCTATTATTATTTGAAGTGTATCCAACTTTCTTTTTCTTGTTAAATTCCAGCACGCTTATCTTATAGATAATGAAATTATCACTAACAGAGAAGAGATCACAGCACGTATTAAACACAGTCCGTTCACAAATTGAATGAGAAATATATCTAATGAAAGCACTTATTTATCGTGTCTTATGCAACAGAATAATTGACTTGTTTATATTATCATTTGGAATGAGTGAACTTCGTTCTCTTTAAAAGATTATCCTTACCTGAAAATAATTAAAACTTATTTTTATTCTCTTTATTCAATTTATAGTTTAAATATCAGTGTCGTTCAACTAACGATTGGACCCTGAGATAATTAAAAATAATTGTATTATTTTCGTAAACTTTTACATAATTTCTAAATTATTTCAATCTAGGTCATAGTTTATAATTAACAGGATATTTTTTAAATAATCAATAAATATTACTCAATTAGTTGTTTCTCTCGTCCAAAAATAAAATATAAAAATAACAATAAAATAAAATTTCCAGTTGCTGAAGAAATCCCAATAAAGGGACGAAACGTCCAACTTATCAAAATTAAGTTCTATTTCTTTTTTGATGTCCAAATTCCCTGTGATACCTTCTTATTAATAAATATTACATTTAACATCACACCACACATTAAAAAACTGTTTCTTTTCTCAACTTAATATTAAATCTTTATCTTCAGAAACCCTCTCTTAATTTAAGATCTTAACTCTAAACCTTTTCATTGCAAACTGAAATGCATGATTGTGCACGCGCTGCAATGAGAATGAGAACATCAACGCTTTGAAAATATCTTTATACGTTTCATTTATAGCTCATTATCTATATCTATATATATATATATATATGTATAGATGTATATATTATCTAACTCTACGTATATTTGTGTCAAGTGGTTAATTCGTATAATGCTCGGCTTATGATATGCATTTATGTATACTAAGTTGTTATATAAATAATCATTGATCACCTCCATTAGTTGCAAGGACGCTTTTTCCAAACAAAAACAATAAAAAAAAGAATAAAAAAGACTATAAAAAAAGAAAAATAAAAGAAACAATAAAAAGAAAGAAATAAAATGAACAATAATGTACAATAATTACAGATGCAACTTATTTAGTCATTAGTCATTATAATATAGAAATTAAGACAAAAGAAAGAAGTTTTAATTAAGTTACATAATGAAACAAAATAATATGATCATAATTAAGTATACTACACTATCTACATAGATAATAAATAGCATTGTAGTTAACACAATTGAAAGAAAAAAAAGGGATGATGGACACTGACTTATCGTCGAAGAAATAAAAAAATCTACGAGATATCAAATAAAAAGAAAAAAAAGAAATAATAAATAAATAAATAAATAAAGGGAGGGGTCGGAGTTGGATGGCGTGCCGACATTTCGGTCCGGAAGTCGCGTGCCGACGTTAAATCCAACCACCCCCTCTCTCTATTTCTGTGTCGATGTGTGCATACACACGTATGTATATGTGAAAGTAACTTCCTTATGAACCAACACTACCTTAACACAATCTCAGCAGTTTTCCTTAACACTATACCTGTACAGGTAACAACGATTCAGTCACGTGAGAACACACCGAGAAAAAGCATAGAATCGTGTATAATGTTCTTGGTGTTGGTTACCGTTACCTTAACGAACCACGATTGGTCGATTCTCCTACAAACGTCGGAGAACAACCCTTCTACTTTCCCTCGGTTTGAACGGTTCGTCTTTAGAATCGTCAGGATTGCCGTGGTGTTAGGACGAACCCCGTTTGAACACGGTACGAATCCTGCTAACTGATATTCCTTATGATACACAATTCATTATTTATCGGCTAACGAGAGACTTTTTGGTTGCATAATTGACAATTCGATTAAAATTTTCATTAAATATATAAAAGTATCATTCACGTTAAATTGCGTGGAGGATTAAAAAAACAATCTTGATCCGAGAACCATGTTCGTCGAGAAAAAACAGTACGACGTAACATGAGCAGTAACAAGAGATCACAAGGCAACAAAGACGACAAGAAGAATACAACGAATAAAGAGGACAGTCCAGCTGGCGGGAAGGATGATGGTACATCGGTATCAACGGGTAGCAATGGAGGTGCAAGCGGAGAACCATCTCAACCTGGTAGCAAACCTGGTTCGGCAGGTGCTACCGCTAGGGAAGGTGCCCAAAGACTTTTGGCACTTGCTGCACGGGGAGAATGGCCACCCGTGGACCAATTGCTCAAATCTATGGAAAAGGCGGTACAAAATGCTCCCGAGGAAGGTTTCGTTGCACCCCTGGCTGGTCTTATGGACCCGGTTAGTATATTCTATGCAACATCATTTTTTGATAAATTAATATTATAACAAATGTGTATCGTTCATTAACAGACGACTGGAATGACACCGTTGATGCATGCAGTTAAGGATAATCGTACAGGATTATTGGACAGGATGATAGAATTGGGTGCCGACGTTGGTGCACGTAACAATGCAAGTAACTAGTAATAATTTCCCTCCCCTCCCCTCCCCACCCCCCTGTCGACCATGAACATTTATTTTTTTCCTTTTCCTTTAAGAAAATAATAAGAATGCGTTGAAAGAATTGTAAAATCGAAGCACAATTTTCTCTCTTGACGAGTTTAAAATTACCACCCCCAAAATTAAAATAGTTAAACCAGAGTGACATTGCCATACAAAATTGGTTCGTGCTTTACGTGGTATATCGATATAATATAATAATATCGCTTGACCAGCATGAGTTGGCAAGGGGTAAAAGTTAGACACGGAAAGTGTACAGTTAATGATCTACCTCGAATCCGAGGAAAGTCGAGAGAGGGGTGGTAGGATTGCGTGAAGAAGGGCCAAGGCCAAGGAGCTTGTAGAACCGACAAAGAGTATGTAAGTAAGCAAGTAGGCCGGTCAGTTTAGTAGGACGAAAAAAAAAAAGAAAAAAAAAGAAGAAAAGGGAAATCCGATAATCAAGCACAGAGATAAAAAGTATAGTCTACTGATATCGAAGTTCTTGACCCGAGGATTTATTAAAGTAACATTGGCAACAATTCTAATTCTAATTGTATGTTAATATAATAAACTGAACATTTGGATCCTATGAATTTCATTTACGTTCAATCATAAAATTCTTTGATACAACATGAAGGGGGGGGAAATGATATCGTGCAAACAGTTAGAAAGATTTTTCGTAAGGAATTCGATGGAATTACCATATTTATGTTAAAGATAGAAGTATAGTAACGCAATCGTGTAACTCGTTGGGTCGAGTATCGACCACGGCCACCGCCCTCCCTATATCTCCAATATAATTTTCAAATTGCACGCTAATAAACCGTGATTGAAACAGCGGAACCATTGTTGTGGTTCGTCCGATTAATGTTGGGCGCGGCCAAGTGCAATTTACGATCGTGTGTTGCTTTATTACTTTGGTAAATATGGCTTATTTACGAATTAATCTATGTAATACAAGGTTGTACTACATAGATTATGGTCTCGTTTGAAAAAAAGAAAAAAAGAAACTATGCCAATATGTCGAATAAAAAGATAAGATTTTTGTTTTAGGACAATTACAATGCCTTGCACATCGCTGCTATGTACTCGAGGGAAGACGTGGTCAAGTTGCTTCTTTCGAAAAAAGGTGTTGATCCTTATGCTACCGGAGGGGTAAGAATTACGAAACAAAATTATAATCCAATGTTGAACAAACTCGAACTATAAAATCAAATTCTATACGATCTATACAAAATATTTGATCGATCCTAGACGAGACAACAAACGGCAGTTCATTTGGTTGCATCCAGACAAACTGGAACTGCAACATCTATTTTACGGGCATTGCTAGCTGCGGCAGGAAAAGACATCAGATTGAAAGTTGATGGTGTAAGTAAATGGCATCAGGAATGTTTCCAAACTGAAAGTTGAATGGAACCGCGACCCGTTGATTTTGCTTTTTTTCCTAATAAAGATCAATGAGATACGTATTTAAAGTTACAAAAAAAAAGTGGAACGACGTTCGTGTAATTCCTTGCACCGAAGGCACGATCTCAACTTAATTCCTACTAAAGTTCCCCAATTGGGAGAAGATTAAAAAAAAGAAAGAAAAAGAACATTTCTCAACGATCCATGTTTGTTACTCGCGTGACACGAGCCTTGCAAATCGGTGAACATCGCTGCCTGGCACCGACCCCTACCCTCGTAATACTTCTCTCCTCTTCACTTTTTCTTTATTATATTGGTCCCTTTTTATTTCCTACTTTTCAGCGATAACAATTTCGTATCGATGACACGACCTATCCGTAAACATTACCTATAAATATCGATCAACGTTGCAAACTTTTACGAGAATATCGTTCGTTGTGTTTTATCGTATTATTTCGTAATAATACCTGATTTTTATCATAGAATAAATATAAAACGTTGATAAACGAAATATGCAATTGTTAAACAGAGAGGAAAGATACCACTTCTCTTAGCAGTCGAGGCTGGCAATCAATCCATGTGTCGTGAATTATTAGCTCAACAAGCGCCAGATCAACTTCGTGCTACAACACCAGCCGGAGATTCGGCCCTTCATTTGGCTGCTAGACGAAGGGACATCGATATGGTTCGGATTCTGGTTGATTATGGTGCTCCTGTGGACATGCAAAATGTATGTCAATCCAAAATGAAAATACAATGGGAATTAATAGAGCAACAAGTTTCACGATTTAACTTTCTAGACAAATGATAATCACATTTTAGCGTAGGTTGTATCGACCCAGTTAATTTAATTCCTCTTATGCATTTATATTACCCTAAGAAATGCATGTTAGTAACGCAATGAGAAAAAAAAAGTCATCATTCATTTTGACTTAAGATTAGTGGACGAAATGCTAACACTTTCTTTTTTTTTTTATAACTCGCCCACACACATACACAGTCACATACTGTTTAATGGAACCGAATTACGTCAGTCTAATTTAATCACTGTCGTTAATAGTGAGGGGGTTGAAGGGTATGCATGCGTAATGTATGAGCCTAATCGTCGCAGTGCGTATACGAGTTCAAGTCCAGTCCGAGATTGGTTCTTTAGTTGTTCATAAGATTTATCAGGGGACACTTCGTAGATTTAAAAAAAAAACAGATTATTTGAAGAATCTTCGAATGATACGAATGAATAGCATTGTTTAAAAAATGTAATAATTGCGACAGGGTGAAGGTCAAACGGCGTTACATATTGCAAGTGCCGAGGGTGACGAGATTTTGGTGAAATATTTTTACGGTGTCAGAGCATCCGCATCGATAGCCGACCACCAGGACCGAACACCGATGCACTTGGCTGCAGAAAATGGGCACGCAACGATAATTGAATTGCTAGCTGACAAATTCAAGGCCAGCATCTTCGAGAGAACGAAAGACGGCTCTACCCTAATGCATATAGCGTCATTGAACGGTCATTCGGAATGTGCAACGATGCTCTTTAAAAAGGGCGTGTACTTGCACATGCCCAACAAACGCGGAGCAAGATCTATTCACACTGCAGCTAAATATGGTCACGTGGGAATCATCAGTACACTCCTCCAAAGAGGAGAAAAGGTCAATTATCTTTCTAATTAATTTTATTTGTCTAACAGACAGACAAATTCATTGAATTAGAATAAATGATTGTGTGTGTGTGTGTGTATGGTATGACGTTAACCTTAACAGGTGGATGCAACAACGAACGACAATTACACGGCATTGCACATAGCCGTGGAAAGTGCCAAACCGGCAGTGGTTGAAACTTTGTTGGGTTATGGAGCCGAGGTGCACGTTAGGGGTGGCAAACTTCGAGAGACTCCGCTTCATATAGCAGCACGAGTTCCAGACGGCGATAGGTGTGCCCTGATGTTATTAAAATCCGGAGCTGGGCCCAATCTGACGACTGACGATGGACAAACTCCCGTTCACGTAGCTGCCAGCCATGGGAACTTGGCAACTTTGTTGCTTCTCCTCGAGGACGGCGGTGATCCTATGTTCAAGTCTAAAGTACGAGACAAATACGTTTGGCTATCGACATTTCAATTACTTATTTATGTTTCGACGATTATTGCACAACAAAAACATACTTAATGACACTCTATGATGATGATGATGATGATGATAATGATGATGATGATGATGATGATGATACGTATGATGTACGTATTTTTATAATTCACAGACAGATATATACGTTCAGATGTGGTATTGAAAAAAACCGGACCATCCCCTTCCCGCCCCCCATTAGTTGTTCTTCCTTTTTAATACTTCGATTCTACTCGTGCGTTTTTCTTTGTTGTTTCTTGTTAGAACGGTGAAACGCCTTTGCATTTGGCCTGCAGAGGATGTCGCGCAGACGTAGTCCGTCATCTGATCGAATTTGTTAAGCAGAACAAAGGGCCAGAAGTAGCAACAGCTTACGTGAACAGCGTTACGAACGAGGGAGCCAGTGCATTGCATTACGCCGCTCAAATCGAACCATCGGAGGTTCTAATACCGGGAGACGATCGTGCAGTTGTACGTGCACTTTTAGAAGGTGGTGCTGATGTCTCGTTGCAAACGAGGCAAGCGCAAGAATCTGCTTTTCATTATTGTGCATTAGTCGGAAACAACGAAGTACTTTCCGAGATGATAAGCCATATGTCAGCAACAGAAGTTCAGAAAGCTTTGAACAGACAAAGTGCGGTAGGGTGGACACCTCTTTTGATAGCAGCTCATCGTGGTCACATGGATTTGGTGACGAATCTTTTAGCCAATCATGCCAGAGTAGACGTTTTCGACTTGGAGGGTAGATCAGCGTTACATTTAGCCGCGGAACATGGCTACCTTCAAGTCTGCGATGCCTTATTGGCGAACAAAGCCTTCATCAATTCGAAATCTCGCGTTGGTAGAACGGCATTGCATTTGGCAGCAATGAACGGCTATTCCCACTTGGTCAGATTTCTTATTCAAGATCACGGAGCCGCGATAGACGTGCTTACGCTCAGAAAACAGACTCCCCTTCACCTGGCAGCAGGTGCTGGTCAATTGGAAGTGTGCAAGCTTCTTTTGGAACTTGGTGCTAGCATAGACGCTACAGACGATCAAGGACAAAAGCCGATTCATGCCGCTGCCATGAATAATTATGCCGAAGTTGCCCAACTCTTTTTACAAAGACACCCAAGTTTGGTAATGGCGTGCACGAAAGACGGAAACACGTGTGCTCATATAGCAGCCATGCAGGGAAGCGTTAGAGTGATCGAGGAACTTATGAAATTTGATCGTCAAGGTGTTATCTCAGCGAGAAACAAGTTAACCGAGGCAACACCTCTTCAACTAGCTGCCGAAGGTGGTCACGCGGAAGTAGTGAAGGCTTTGGTAAGAGCTGGTGCTTCCTGTGCCGATGAAAATCGTGCTGGGTTTACTGCGGTACACTTGGCAGCCCAACACGGACACGGACAAGTTCTCGAAGTGATGAGATCGTCTCAATCGTTGAGAATTTCTAGCAAGAAATTGGGTGTTACCGCGTTACACGTTGCTGCTTATTTTGGCCAAGCTGGTAAGCCTATTCCTATATAACTTTCTGATCTTCCAACGGTATTAAATTAATTGATAGTCAATTGAAAAACTCGGTCGGGAGTTTATTTCAAGTTAAAGTTTCGCTTACATGCTCTAATCCATAAGATATCATACCAAAACTGCAGTATTATTCGCGTATTTAACTATCATCTATCAACGGTAACTGGTACGAAACATTTTGGGTTCGGCTTCGGCTAGAAAAGGGTCATCATACCCATGCGTGATTCCAGCAAATCGTTTTCCACCATACTTTACTCGTACTGTTCCTATTTTGACATATGTACATTGAGAGATAGGATTTTCGCGTGACTATTTCGTACTGGTCTAAAGTCAAAAGTAGTGATCGGTAATGTCGCCGAAAGTGAGACTTTCCTCGGTACTAGGACGAATGTGATCACGCGAAAAACTATTTTGTTGCGTTACATTAGATTTTCTTTAGTATTATCTATTGGGACGATCTTTCGTGGTATAGGAAATAATTGTGTTATTCGGTAACAAAAAGCTCCAATTTTTCTTCCATTTATTTTTTTAAAGGAAAAAAAGAAAACAGAAAAAGCAAAATAAAAGGTCGTGCAACATTCCTCGAGTAAAATAATAGTTATCGTGAGTACTCGTAAAACACGATCAAGCGATTAAAACGAGTACGCGAAATTTTCCTTGCTCATAGGAATTTCTTCCTTCCCCCTCCCCCGGGGCATTACTATAAAACTACTACATGACTTTCTAAGAAAGATCGACGAATTGTTCGAGCTTTATTTTAAAACTAATGCGACGGTCAAAAGTTCAAGACCATTTGTTCTACCTAATCGTAAATTCCTGATCTCAAAGTATAAGATTTAGATGTTGCTGGTCACGAACTTAGAAACTGCATAACGCGCTCGTGCAAGAATGTTCAGCCGTACCGTTTTGTTCAGTCCAGTCACGTTAATCGTTTGTATCTTGTCGCCTCAAATATCTGTCGACCTAAATTCTACGAACAAAGGAATTAAGAAAATCTAGATATAAATGATCCAACTAATTTCTTTGTTTCCTAGACACTGTCAGAGAATTATTGACAAATGTTCCTGGAACTGTTAAATCCGATCCACCAACGGGTGGCTCCTTGGTAGGAGAATTAGGAACCGAATCTGGTATGACACCCCTTCACCTGGCAGCTTATTCGGGAAATGAAAATGTCGTTCGATTACTTTTAAATTCTGCTGGAGTACAGGTAATCGATATTTTACTAATGATGATTAAACTACACCTAAATAAAAAGACAAAAATAGAATATAAATAAATAATACAAATAATGATCGATATTTTGTAGGTAGAAGCAGCGACAACTGAGAATGGATTTAATCCATTGCATCTGGCTTGTTTCGGTGGACACATAACAGTGGTTGGGCTTTTATTAAGCAGATCGGCCGAATTGTTGCACAGTGCCGATCGTTATGGTAAAACTGGATTGCACATAGCCGCAACACACGGGCATTATCAAATGGTCGAAGTGTTGTTGGGTCAAGGAGCGGAAATAAATGCGACAGATAAGAATGGTTGGACCCCATTGCACTGTGCTGCACGTGCTGGTTACCTCGAGGTTGTCAAACTACTCGTCGAAAGTGGAGCTTCGCCGAAAAGCGAAACAAACCTTGGCTGTGCTCCTATTTGGTTCGCTGCTTCCGAAGGCCATAACGACGTTTTAAAGTATCTAATGGAAAAGGAACACGACACTTATGCTCTCATGGAAGACAGAAGGGTAAAGTTTTTCTCCGTTTTAACAAGGCCAATGTGATAAAATGATGTTAAAGCCACACCCTGATTATACCCTCCTTAACGCTTATCTTTTTAAGAAAACTTTTCTCATTGGCTAAAAATCGATATTTCAAAGTAATAACTTAGCACTTAACGCGACTCGTACACGCGACATGGAATTGCATTTATGACCTTTTATCGAATATACTTTCTTATAACTCGAAGAAAAGAAATCTTACAAAATGTTATTAAATTCAAATTACGTATGTTATCAACGAGTTATCGAGAGATCCAATTAATATTAATTCTTCTTGCATTTCATTTCGTTTATATCTGCAAAATGTTTTTCTTTTTTTTTTCTTTTTCTTTTTCTTTTTCTTTTTTTAGTTCGTCTACAACATGATGGTTTGCAGTAAAAGTAACAACAACAAGCCTATAGAGGAATTCGTTCTGGTATCTCCAGCACCCGTAGACACCGCAGCCAAACTTTCTAACATTTATATGAAATTATCCGAGAAGGAAAAGGAACGAGCTAAAGATTTGATAGCAGCTGGAAAACAATGCGAAGCTATGGCAACAGAATTACTTGCACTCGCAGCAGGTGCTGACTCGGCTGGTAGAATTTTAACGTCGATGGATCGAAGGAACGTGGAATTTTTGGATGTGTTGATTGAAAACGAACAGAAGGAGGTGATAGCTCATACAGTTGTGCAACGTTATCTTCAAGAACTTTGGCAAGGTAGCCTAAACTGGAACGCTTTCAGAACGATCCTCCTTTTCATAGCTTTCCTGATCTGTCCACCAGTATGGGTAGTCTTTGCTTTGCCACTTGGTCACAAGTACAACAACGTACCCATCATCAAATTCATGTCCTATCTGACGTCTCACATTTATTTGATGCTTTTTCTGATGCTGGTTGGAATAACCCCGATATATCCAGTCGTAAGAGCAAATCTTTTACCTTATTGGTACGAGTGGTGTCTTTTGGTGATGCTATCGGGTCTTTTATTATTCGAACTGACCAATCCAAGTGATAAAAGTGGTCTTGGATGGATCAAACTGGCAGTACTTCTCTTCGGTATCTTCGGTGTGGCCTTTCATCTTATGGGATTTGTGATAATCAAACGTATCTATTGGCCAACGTTGCTCTATCTAAGAAACCAACTGTTCGCATTGAGTTTCCTGTTAGCTTGCGTTCAAATCCTGGACTTCTTATCTTTCCATCATCTCTTTGGACCATGGGCCATCATAATCGGCAATCTCATGAAGGATCTCGCCAGGTTTCTCGCAGTATTGGCTATCTTCGTCTTTGGATTCTCGATGCACTTCGTAGCTCTCAATCAAGCGTTCATGAATCATGCAAATCTTCAGGAAGCTTCTCAAAAGGACAGGGAAAAGAAGGGTGCATTTCACGACGGTAAGTTTAAATATAATTAATATGATGACTGGCTTCGTGATTGATCCGAGCCAGCTCCCTAAAGCGTTTCCTTTATCTTATATTCGCTCTATTTAAGATTTTTTGCCGAAGTTACAAATTTATTTATCATAATTATTCTTTTCTTATATATCCGTTAATATGAATCGCATATATAGATGGTAGAGCGGCGTAGATGTTAACGTAGGTTTTAGATTTTAGAAATGAAAATTGCTTGAAAGGCCAATTTAAATTGATTAATCGAAATAACAAAGAGCAAGCAAACAAAACAAAAAAAAAAAGAAAAAGAAAAATAGAGCATAAAATACAGAACTATTTTACTAGGACGTAGCGAGTGCTTTTATTCTCATTCGTACGTCGATTGGTACGTCCGAATTAACGAAATTAAGCAAAAGACACTATTTTTCTGTAGCAGATAGATCATCCGTGCTTCCTGGTAATCGTAGTTCACTTATCAATTTTTTTTTACTTTATCGATAATTATTATATTTAGAAATTTCATTCGATTGTTACAATCGATGATTTCTCTCTGATCCGTGAAATATGCAAAACATATCAAAATGTATCTATACTTTACGCGTGTATATATTTATATATATATATAAATATACCACCACAAATGGGGGTAAAAAATTAAACTGGGGAGGGATGAAACTTTTCAGAGGCTATAACTGATTATAACTCTTAAATAAAATATTATACGTTTGTGAATGAAAAAATAATAGGAATGGTCGAAATAATGTTCATTTGAGACGAGACAATGGCGTAATTGGAACAAAATTGCAATGATAGATTTGTCGGTGAATATAACGTCGGAATGGATAACGGAGACGCAATCAGCGGCTGCGAATCCTCGTCACTTCGGCCGCTTCAGGAAAAAGAATGAATGTTGTGACGATAACTCCAAAGAGAGTAAGTTTTGACAGATCGACAGGAATGACAAAGCAACAAATTGAGAACGATGATATATTATGAGAAAAAAAAAATAAAAGCAAAAAAAAAATAAGCAAAAAGCAAAAAAAAACTGCAAAAAAGTGGCACGCGCGCAAAAAATTTGGAATGCAGGACACGCTCGATGTCAGTGTCGTCCCGTTTCTGCATTGTGCATCTTGACCGATGTACGCAATTATGTCTGTGTGTGTGCTGCCTGCCAAGACTGTTGCCTGATAACAGCAATATTCTGCAAAATCGACGAGAACTGTGTTTTCCATCCGTGCATTTTCGCTGCGATTCGGACAGGGACACTTTTTTAATATTTATTATTTTTCTTTTTTTCCTACTTCTTCTTCTTCTTGTTCTCTGTTTCGTGTACTTTCGCAGGACGACAAGATTATCCTACTATTTTTTATTTTCTAATATCTAATTCCCAACACACTCACGCAAACATTCTCGTTTAATAAAAAAAAAAAGGAAAATTATTTGAACTGTAACTTTAACGAGTAAGAAAAAGAAAAACTATTTAAGTTTGAAATATAAATGCATATACAAATATATATATATAAAGATGCAAAAAGTACTTCCGAAACGCAGCGTAACGTTTTATATGTAAATCACGATAAACAATTCAGAGCTAATTCACTGTCGGCATGTCGTCGGAACGCCAATTTTCTATGTGCCGTGTTATTTGCAACCAATCAAACCCCCTCTCTCTCTTTCCCCCCCCCTAACCCTTTTTTCTTTCCCACGATTGTCTGTGTTCATACGTTTTTTATAATATAATATAATACAACGCGTTTTTTCGTCTAACCGTATTCGCGTTTTACGATTTATCTTAATTATAAAGATAATAATTATAATGACGAACGAAAAGAAATGGCAAGGGGGAACGAATATTTTGAAAAATATAAAAACTATCATTATTCTTAGATCATGTGTTAGATCCTACGTTTGGAGAGGGAACAAAAAAAAAAGAAAATAAAAAACCCTCTCCCAAGTGTTGTACTACGACTATCCTCGATTTTGTCGAAGGCGAATTGTTGACTAATACTGGGTACGTTGAACATTATTGATAAAAGGCAATTTTATGAAAAAAAAAAAAAAGAAAAAAAAACAAAACAATTTGCATGCATTTCTTCATCGCATCATAACATAATTTGAATCATTTTGAAAAGCCAAGAATCAACCAAGCATCCATGATCTCTCTACGTCATATCAAATGAGATTTTTTGGATGATGCGGATGCTAAAAAATGATCTAATAATTTGCATGTTGCATACTTTCACTCACAGCAAAGCCAAATACCAAACACGTGTCTATATATCGTGGTGTATTCCGGCACGCGTTTTCCATTATTCAAAAACGCAGGAAGTGTGAGGAGGGAGGATCATCTAGAGAAAGGTATTTTTACCTTAAAATCGAAAGAATCGATGGGATTTGATCGAAGTGTGGCGGCCTGGCTCTGTGTTTAAAAGACATTTCCAAAATGGATCTCTGCATCTTGAAGCATCTTCGATTTTAGCTGAAGTTCCTTGTGCACGGGGCTTGCAATATAATATCTTTCCGTCGATTTAGAACGAATCGATAGATAAAATATTCTAAAAAATATATTATAACGTTATCGAAAAAAAAAAACCAATACACGTGGACGCATGGCTATGCGTAGAGAAGAAGAAAGCATATACAAGTATATCCAGGGAAAAAAAAAACAATTTAATCAATATAAAATTTGGCATGCACTCTCAACGTGTTATATTCAGCCCGAGCATGACCACCACAGTCCGTATAAACAAAAAGCATGAGCATGTTTGTTCGTTCGTTCGTTCATTCGTGTATGTATTCGTTATGGTTAAACAAAAAAAAAAAAAACACGCGAGTCAATTCGTAGTGAGTACCACCTCAGTAGCCACCAGCCTGCCATGGCACGAAAAAGCAAGCGAAATGAAAGACTGCGAAAAGAAAAGATAAAGAAAATCAAAGATGTCTCTGTGTACCTCGAATTCCAGTAAAGATGAGTCCTATACTTGCCTTCGAGTATCTATTCTTCGCTGTCTTCGGCCAAACAACACACAGCGAGCTCAAAGTTGAGGCCAATCAGCCGGACTGGACCTCGGTCCTCTTTAAGCTGACCTTTGGCGTGTACATGTTGGTCTCGGTAGTGGTGTTAATTAATCTCCTTATCGCCATGATGAGTGACACCTATCAACGGATACAGGCACAATCAGATATTGAATGGAAATACGGTCTGAGTAAATTGATCCGTAATATGCACAGGTAAGCCTTACATCTTCTTTTTGTTATTTAAATTAAGGTTTTTAATCTCTCTTATCGAAACAAGAACTGAGATAACTTTAACTTCATTTACCTGATCAAATCTAGCCTAGAACGATGATATATAGATCTTTTGTTTTTTTGATTACAATCCATTGAGTCAGGATTGGTAACGTTGGAACACGTTGACAACACATTTCCATGTTGCAGAACGACCACAGCTCCATCCCCGTTAAACTTGTTAACAACCTGGATCGTGTACTTCATCAAGGTATGCAAACAACGTGCAGCTAAACGCAAACGACCATCACTGGTCCACATGATGGGTCTTCAACGTACCGGTCGATTGTCCCCAAGATCCAAGATGGGTGCAAAGTGGTTGGCCAAAGTCAAGAAGGGACAGGTTCGACCTAAAGACAGTGTGGCACTTTCGGTAGTTCATTTGAGTCCGTTAGGAAGTCAATTGTCATTTAACAGTGCTACCAGAATCGAGAGTGTCGTTGATTGGGACTCGATAAGAAAAAAGTATCTTGCTTTGACCGGAAACGAGCCTGAAAAGGAAGAAGATAAAGAAAAGGACGACAAGGATAACGAGAATGATAACGAGGACGATTATGGACCTACTGTTTCAAATCCTTCGATGATTCCAACTACGATGACTACCACATCACCTATATAAATGTGATTTCTCGCGAGCGTGAAAATTTAAGATAATAATTTTAGGTCTATGTAGCTGACTAAGAAACAAACAAAAATATAAAAAAGAAGAAAGAGAGAGAGAGAGAGAGAGAGAGAGAAAGAAAGAGACAAAAGGAGAGGCTTTTCGAAGGATGATCGACTATATGATTTTAGAAGCTAAGTAAGTCTACGTTACGTAGCCTACATGTGCCTGTATTTATACCAAATAAATGTCACTTTTATTTTTACGGGTTTGGGATTGCGTCCTACTCAGTCAGCATGGCCAAAAACGTGCGTTTGAGATCGTTTGCATCGAATCATCTACACTAACTCGACATCTCATTGTATGTGGCACAGGAACATATCCTTAAATGAACATCTTTGACGATTTTTCCGCGAAGTAATATAAAAAAAAATTATACGAAATTTAGGTCTTATCTCTCATCTGTTTAACATATAATGCATGTCCAAAAAATTGTTACGTGCAGATTGATTTTGTCTCATGTATTCGGCAGGAACGAAAGGAGCCTATAGTGTGTGAATGCACTGACGTAAAAAAAAAAGAAAAAAAAAACGTAGGTCCTTAGAACGACTAACAAATCATCATCAAAATAATCTTAAACAATTGTTAGCCGGCACTGGCATGAAACACGACATGTCAGGGAGTAAACAATGCAAGAGAATGTTTTTTTAATTATCTGTATGATGCAAGCTTATTTATTTCTCGCGTCGATTTGTCTTATCAGATATTTTGTTGGGACGTATTTCCAGTCAGGATGAACCCGATACTAGCAGTTGAATTATTGTTCTTCGCCATCTTCGGACAGACAACTCATGAGCAGTTCAAAGTCGAACCTTATCAACCCGAATGGACCACGGTCCTATTCAAGCTCGCCTTCGGAATTTACATGTTGGTATCGGTGGTCGTGTTGATAAACCTCCTGATCGCCATGATGAGCGACACTTATCAACGGATACAGGCTCAATCTGATATCGAATGGAAATACGGATTGAGCAAACTCGTTAGAAATATGCACAGGTAACGATAGCGAGTTTAAACTTAGCTCCGTTAGTTGAGTTTCTCTATCATTCATTCATTCGTTCGTTCATTCGTTCATTCATTCAATCATTCGTTCCTTAAATCGTAAGGTATGATACACACTGTTGGGTTAGCAACTAAGTGATCCTTCCTCTTTAAAAGTAGGAATGAAAATGAGAAAGATTAAGGAGGGGACCTGTAGGTTTTTATTAAAGTAACCATACTCACTTAGTTGCCAACCAAAAAATCCGCACTCACTTAATTGCCAAGCCAATATTACACCAAAATTGATTATCTTTCTTGACGAAATAGGACAACTACGGCGCCGTCTCCCCTAAACCTTTTAACTACTTGGCTAACATACTTCTTCAAAGTCTGCAAAAAACGTATGGCGAAAAAGCAAAGGCCATCCTTGATGCATATGATGGGCTTGCAAAGGACTAGAATGTCACCACGTTCGAGAATGGGAGCAAAGTGGTTATCGAAAGTGAAGAAGACTCAAGTAATGCACAAGGACAGCGTTGCTTTGTCTGTGGTACACTTGAGTCCATTGGGAAGTCAATTATCTTTCAACAATGCGATTAGAATTGACAATGTTGTCGACTGGGACGTAGTTAGACGAAAATATCGTGATCTCTATGGTGACAATGTTGAGAAAGTTGCCGAAGAAGCTAAAGAAGCTGTAGAAACGGATCTTTTAGCTGCCTTTGAGGAACCATCGTCCACTGGTCCAACTAGAAACGAAACGTCTGGCTCACCAAATGCCTGATCAAGTGAAGAGGAAATTTTAATTAATCTCTGATCGACTAGATAATTATTTGTACTCTTTATAGTTTATAAGAACTATAAGACGTAGATCATTTTATTTTCCAAATAAACGATTAGATCTCGATTTGTATTTGCGTTGCTCGACCTAATCCCACGTCGATCCACGATCTAATCGTGTAACATATTTTAGAGGCTACCATGGAAATACCTGTCTGCTTAGGGAACCACTTCACGTTATGTGTTACGGTTAGTCAATCAAATGTAATATGTAATCTACGTATTTCACACGTATTTTATCTCTCTCTATCTGTTATGAATTTTATAATCGATCTATTTGTATTTGAAGGTAGAATTATACGGCTGCATAAAAATGTAATTGCGTAGTAGTAATGCATGCACTGTAATGTGCTGACGTTACTCGCAAGAAGTGATTGTTTAAAAAACGATTCTTGTTGTTAAAATTGGTCACGTAATTAGAATGCATCCTAATCGTGCCATTGAACAATTATGAGTGTTACAAACTTGCCTGTAGATTTTTTTCACGTAGCGTAATGTACTCTCGATGTGGCATGCGAATTTCGAAGCTTGTCAACTGGTATTCAATCATGCCTCCTCTCCTACAACCCCCCCCCCCACAAAGAACTCAAAAGAATTTTCATTTCATCATGCACATGCGATGTGTCTACGTTTATCTAATTACTATATAGAATGTATGTAAGTAGTTATATTGTTCTCAAAGCTGCTAATTGATCATTGTGCTCACATTTTTTAATGTCACTTCATGCATTTAAACGTTTTATGATTCATGAATATGTTTTTAACATAACTCTCTTATGTCTTTACTTCGATCTAATTAACATTTCTTTTTACACATATCATCGCATGTTATTTAGGTTTATTAGAACGATCAATCAAATGATTACGAATGAATGATATTCGATAAAAAAAAAAATGAAATCAATCAGTACGATCGATATGAATCAATGAATCATTATGCGATAAATCAACGCTTAGATCATTAAGAAATTAGGAAAGTAGGATTTCAGTAGACATAGAATCGCTGCGAGAAATATTTCTCTTTGCGTTCATGTTAATGAGAACAATTCTATAACATAAATTTATTTTTTCAGTCGAAGTCAATCCCATCGAAATAACGGAAAATCTTTTCTTCGCGATCTTTGGGCAAAAGGATACCGACGATTTCACGATTACAGGGAGGCAACATTTGCAACCAAAATGGACGATATATCTATTCAAGGTTGATGCTTTTACAAAGACAAATTTATCGTAAAAAAAAATCGTGTGCTTTTAATTTAATAATTTAATTTAATAAACGTTTAAACTATTCAGGTATCATTCTCTCTATACATGCTCGTCACCGTTGTTGTCCTGATCAATCTTCTAATTGCTATGATGAGTGACACTTATCAAAGTATCCAATCGCAAAGTGATATTGAATGGAAATACGGACTCAGTAAACTTATACGTAAAATGCAAAGGTAAGTATTCTCTATGAGGAATAATAACAAGCTTCACCTTTTAATTATTTTTTTTCTTTTCTTTCTCCGAGAACGCGAACTGCACCCTCGCCGTTGAATCTTTTCTCCACGTGGATAATATATCTTGTAAAGATGTGTAAAAAGAAGGCAGATAAAAGGAAGAAAATGAGTGTGATGCATGGATTAGTGAGGAATCGTACACTCTCAAAAAATTCATTTTTTCGTGTACGTTTTAATAATGAAATTGAAGAAATAAGAGAAACTTTAAGGTGTTGTGAATCTAACGAAATTTCTTTCTCTACAGAATAATAAAATATTTTCATCGGATCGCAACAAGAACGACATTGATTTCGGTCTACTAAATTTGAGTCCTTTTCAAAGCCAATCATCTTTAATTCAGATGGCGAAAATTGACAACGTCGTTGAATGGGACATCGTTCGTAGGAAATATAGGATGCGTTTTGGAGATGAAATAGAAAAACCTTCGGGAGAGGATCAAATTGTCAATGAAACGATATAAATGATTTCATTTATCTCGTAATGAGAATTATTTTCCAACCAGTGGTTCCCTGTACCACAATTGTAGACATATTACTTAAATATACATATATTTGTACCACCTTAACAAATAAACACTTTTCTCGATGTTCTACCTTTTTAAATAACACCTTTACCAAACGGTGGTTGTGCATTGGTTTCCAAGAAAAATGAACCACGAGCATTCCAGTTAACATTTTCCCCCATAAATACCATGGTCGAATTATTCTTGCATTTTTTTCCTTTGAATTCTATCCAACTATTGCATTGAAAAGTACCGAAAGCTAACGGATTAATAATAGATTCGCCCATCAGATCGTGAGCTCTAGCATGACTACAGTATTCTGATAACAACAACCATTAATTAACATTTATAAAAAGAAAATATTAACAAGTATTAAAGATTTTAATTTAAGATCACTTACGAGCTGAGAAAATTGGACATCCAGGCTGCCTAAATGTTCCTCCATTCGGATAGAAATCAGCATGACCAATTGATCTGATGAAACCAAGCGTTCCTGCACAAGTGTGTATGATATCCACAAATTTGGCATCTCTAGAATCCAAACGAATTCTTAAATCGTTCAAACTCGAAGATTCGAAACCTGGTCGGGCTGGATCCATTCCAGTTATTCTTCCAATTGTTCCAGATACTTCCATCCCAGCAAATCCAGCAACGTGAGCTCCTAAACTATGTCCTAATATATGCACATCGTTCAAGGAGAGACCAGCTTGTGAGACAAGAAAATCCAACATTTTTGCTATGTATTTGCCGACCTGTATCCAGAATACATCCATTCAGAATTGTAGAAACTAATGATTTTTTTTCCATACAGATTCATAAGTTTCATACAAACCTGGCGAGTTAATTTAGCAGCAATCCAGTACTCTTTCAATGATGCTGGGAACCAGTTGACACTAATAACATTATAATTACCCACTATTAAGTAATTTTGTCTAAAATCTTGCAACCAATAAGTATTAGTACTGTCAGTCCACCCATGAATGAGTATCTTTGTAGGATTGTCAGAATCAAACGAAGATTCTCTTAGCCCTGTTGCATCATCTATTTTTAATAAAAATGCATTTTCAGGATTGTTCTTCGTATAGAGCTCAAATGTAACATCTTCGGATATTAAGTTCGGATCGAAAATGTTATTTATAATTGATCGATCATCTTGAATTGTACCCATTGGATTAACGAGAATATCTGAAAGTACTTCTGCTAAAAAGAATCCTTGAGACTTATCCGGTGTTAAATGGCGTTGCATATCATTGCTTGAACTTTTTGATAAATCTGTAAATATAACAATTATTTACTTTAGAGATAATACTTAAAAAACAAGTAAGTAAAACAGCGTTGTCCAACTGGCGGCTCGCGAAGTAAATTAATTTTTGTGTTTAATGCTTAATTAAATTAATAATTAAAATAAAAAGGAACGTATATCTACTCTTCCTTAGTCCCTGAAAAGTTTACAAAAGAAGTAATAATTCGCGAACTAAGAGAAGTTGGACAACGCTGATGTCAAATATTTACTTGCAAAGAAAAGAAATAAGAACAGGAAAGAAGCAAGGAACAACATGATTACGTTTGCTAGAGCAAATACGAGCTACTGTGTTTTATATATTTGAATCTTATGTAAGATGTTATTTTTATAAGTTTGATTAAGTAAAGTAATGAGATCAAATTGTTCCTTAACTAATGATTTTGATCTATCAGTTCCGTTGCAGTACGTAATTTAAGTTGTTTATGTCTAAAATGAATTTCCTTGAAGCTCAACAAATCATTGTTTTCTGAGGATATTGTAACATTAATAAAATAAACATAATACAAGAATATAATAAAGAACATACATGCAAATAATTGACAAAAGGTGACAAAAGAGGCTCGTGTGAAAAGGAAAAAAAGTAGTGTAAAAATGAATGCTATACGTGTGCAAAGAAATGATTGTTTAAAAAATTCCACACTTATTTGATTTTAATTATATTCGTATTGATTTTTTAACAATATTCTTTTATCATTTAAAAGTCTTCTGTCTTTCCCGCTTTCTTACGTTTCAAATTTAAATACCCAAAGAGCATTAGTGACATCTACAGAGTGATGTAAACAAATCCGATGTAATAACCTCATGCTGATGCGTTTCTGTAAAAAATAAAATAATAACATTTAATTTACATAAGAGATGTACATAAAAAAACAGCAGTATATTAAGATAATATATGCTTCGTTTGAACATGCATAAGATTTTTAATGAATAAACAATATGGATAAAAGTAATTGCTATAATACACACTGCTTCATTTCTAAATAAAAGTGCAGTAACTTAAATATATATATATACATAACGATTTTATATTATTTATAATATCAGTGAAAAAGTTAATATATAATATAAATAATGAGCTCTCACGGTAAAGCGGAAACTGAAAGATTGAAACAAAATTTGGAAGATCAACTTGATAGATTAGTTCAACAATTAGAGGATCTTGAAGAATGCAAGTAAGAAGATGGTGAATGATTATTTATGAATAAATAAAATATTTATATTATTAATATTTTTCTCACAGAGATGAAATGACTAATGAGGAATACGAAGAAACGAAAGAAGAAACCATGGAACAACTACGTGAATTAAATGAATCGTTACAAAGAATGATTTCCGGAAACATGACTTTAATCAATCAGTTTGGAGCAATGCAATTGGTATATAAAGATATTTGATCTAAATAAATCATAATCCAATATGTAAAATAAAATCTAACATAATTTATACGATGTAGGCAACTCAAGCAGCAATCAGCGCAGCTTTTAAAACTCCTGCAGTAATTAGAATGTTTGGTAAGCGTGAACCAGATCAACTTAGAGAACGTCTTACTCAAATAGAACGAGATAATAAACTTGGAAAATTAAATAAGGATGTTGCTGATCGGTTACGTGCTGAAGTACTAAGCGCTTTGAGGCAACTCGGAGAAAAATTGGATTCATCTGAATTACAATTGTTAGAAAAGTTTTCCTTAAATACCATAGATGCAACAAGTTATGTGCAAGTAACAGAGACCATAGAAAAAGGTCAAATGGCTTTAGAAGTAGTTGGTAAAGAAGTTAAAGCTAATCAAAGTACCTAGATTCTTTTTAATCGTATCTTATATATCAATATACCTTTATACTTTACTGTCTATATGTATTATATATATTTTCAATACGATCTTTAAAATAATATTCCATTTACATTTTTATTAGAATATATCTTATTTTCAAAATATTATACTTATTATTTAAATTATTTATTAATAACTTGTTTATTCTGAAATGGCGATGTAATTTCAAAAAAGAAAAAAAAAATTATATATAAATACGAATTATATTACGTCTTATATAATTAAAATCTACAACTTTTTAATTTATTTATTTATTCAACCTAAACTCTAATATATAAATTCAATGAATATTAATACAAATATATATAGAAGTTATATAATAAAATAAAATTAAATAAAAGGACTTCCTAAGAATGATCTATAATTACTAAGAAAAATATTAGTGGAATGAGTAAAAATATTGGACTAGTATGTTGTAATTTGCTTTTGTGCGCACATACTATTTTTTCACTTGATTAAAGTATCACTACTTTTTTTTATTCACAAACCTTGTGACTTATTAAATATACTTATTAATTACTTAATATTGTGTGATTTAAAAATTGTTAACATAATAATATAAGAAATATTCCAAAACAAATAAAATCGTAAATCTAATATAATTGATTGACCATTAGATTAAATACTTAAATGAAAGTATAAATAATAAATTCATTTTATAATTAAAAACACTTTCTTTGATATACGTTAACATTTCTATAAGATCATTAGTCATATGATTTTAATTTGAAATTAGTAATCGTATATGTTTTGTAATATAAAAAAAACAATTATATAAATTGATTATTAATAACTAAACAAAACATTGAATAAATTAAATTGTTACATATTATATAGCACGATTGAAAAATATAAATTTATACTTAAAAAATACTTTCATCTAAGAAATCTCTAGAAAGAAACGATGAATTAGTGTTACGAATATATACATTACTGTATTTTACTTTTTTTTCCCATTCAAAAATAAAATACAAAAAGAAAAGAAGAAACATACAGTTTCTTATGTTTCTTATTCTATAATAAAATCATATTATTATAAGATTTATTGCACCTTATAATTAATTAACGTTTACGCCGACAAACTCTTTTGTGTTCGCGTTGCCAATGTACTTGTTGGCAATCTGTACTGCAGTAAGCTGTGTTCCAACAGCAATGATATATTGCTTCTGCTTCACAGTTGTAACACTGCAATGAAAATATACATGCAGAATATATTATTATTTTTCTATTTGTAAATATTATAAGTAACTGTTCATATATGTGTAAAATAAATACCCATTGTTTCTTTTTAATTTCGGATATAATCTGTTGATGTCTCTCAGTTAGTTGTCTCAACTCTTTAGCATGTTCTGCTTGAAGTCTCTCCATTTCTCTGCATTTATCAAGTTCCAATTCTCTTCGTAATTTTTCTAATGCTGTTGTTATAGGTTGTTCGGATGTTCTACGTTCCCTTTTAATCTGCAATATTTTATATATATGACAAAGAGAAATATATTTCAGAATATGTGTTATATTATTGCACATTTTAACGCATTAAATGATAATATACCTTCGCTGGTATCACTTCTGTTTGAATTTGTTCCGTTTGCACGAGAACACATTTGGATCTTGGTTCTTGAGAACTAGATGTTACCATATCTTCTTGAGATCCTTCCTTTTTTAAACCTTGTGGACACGTACTGGATATTTCTCTTGTGGGTTCATCCTCCGCTACTGCTAAATGTGGTACCGTTCTTTCTTCACTTCCAGCTTTACTTTTCGGAGATTTATTTTCTGCAGTCTCTCGAGACGCCATTAAGTCTGCATGACCATCAGTACTTAAACGTTCAACTTTAACTCTTAAATCTTTTATAATCTGTTTAGTTGGATTACTTTTGAGAGTAGTTTCTTTCAAACTTCCTGTATCTGTGCGTCCAATTTTAGCAGCTTTGGGTCCCTCATAGTCACTGCCAGTATCTATTTCTTCTACAGCCTTCCCGGACTTTTGTAGTAAGTGTTGATGATGTTTCAATTCTTCGAAAGCTCTGTTCCATGCTGTCGATCTCTTTATCTATGAAATAATAATAGTAAATGGTATGAAAGAAATAGATCATTGCAAAATTTAAATTGAAGTGCAATGATAGGAGAATTACTCGCATTTTCTATTTGCGTTTTCTTATAGGCATATTACCTTCATTTCTTTCCACTTGCCCTTTTCCGAAGGCTATGCAAGAATTCGTTGTTAAGATAGTTATATATCTAAGTGCAACAACAATTTTTTTAAATTAGTTTTCCCTCAACTGTTCTCTCCTATCAAGTCAGTGATATAATAGACTGTTAACTGCATGTAACCTAAACCGAGAATTTTCAAAGTGGTCGCGTAACAGCTTCGCGTGTAAAATCCCAAGATACCGCAACGAGTATATTTACCTGTAAAGATTGTAAGCTGACACTAATTGGCCGAATAAAAACTTTCTCTATGTTAGCCCGCATGTGATGCCCTCCAAAGAATCGAACATCGTAGACATTGCCATTAATTTGCATAACTTTAGCTGGCCAGTAAGGATATCCTTTTTGTTTAGCATAAACAAGTTGATGCGGTGGGTTGCATGGTATACAGAACCACATTTTCTCCGATTTCTCATTTGATATTCGGTAACAGTCTGCACACCGACGAATTTCTTGAAGATCGTAACAGCAATCTTGATACATTGTGTTGCCCATTTCTCCAATTATACTGTGAGCTATAACATTTCACAATATATATATATATTAGAGTACGTACTATATATATATAACGTATAACTTTTAAGAGTTTAATATTTTACCTCCATGATATAAAAGAATGTTATGAAGAATATTGTGTGCATCTGCTTGAAACTCTGTTAAATTGTTGTACTCTTTCTTATTTATTTTAGAATCCATAATAGCCAAATCCATATGATTTTTTATAAGAAAACCAGGACGCCATGCATCTTCACCTTCACTTATCCAAGTAGGTCCAGAAAAGTTGCTTGTTGGTACAACAATGAGATCGTTATTAAAGACTATAGTACGATTTGTTATTTCTAGTGGTAACTTTGCTTTTAAATGACCACATGTGAAAGTAAGTATATGATTGAGATCAGATTTGTCTGAATATGTGTCGGTATCTAATTTCTGGAAACATATTTACATTTATGTTATTAATTGTATATTAAAAATGTTGTATCTAAAAATATTATTAAGATTTTTTTATATTCACCTCACAAAAATCGCACATTTTTACTTTTGTATTTGTAGGCACATGACAATTGGGATGATATACTCTATAACATTTTTGACAGGATTCTACCAAGCCAGCTTTTTGACATTTATAACAATACCAATCATGATCAGTTTTTTCTGGTGGTTCTATTGGTAATCTGTAACTTTCTTGTTCTATTCCTGCCTTCGATGGTACTCTTTTTAAAATTACAAGTTTATCTTCGACAGCTTTGTTCAATTCTTCTTGAGCTTGTTGTTCGGTAATTCCATAAACACGTGCCAAGTGTCGTACCATGCGTTCATTGCTAGGTAAACTTCTTTGATGTACTGTTATTTTTATGGCATCCCATATACGTTGAATTGCAAAGGAATCAGTTCTCCGACGAATAGACATGATAACTACAAATCAAATACTAAAAACAAATCAAATAATGTATTAATATTACGCTTAATAAGACAATTATTAATGGTATTACATTTCCATGGTACAATTAAGCATATAATTCAAATATTGTATATTACATCATAAAATAGTATTTATAGAAATGATTTTTAGTTGGTGTAAAAATATACTATTTATTACGAACATCATATCTTTGCTTCAATGTATTATCTAATATCAGACCCTCATATTCGTCACCCACATGCAATTGCTCTAACAGTAGTTGAACAAGTTAGTTACAGTCTAGAAATTCTTTTCCTGACAGTAACCAACCAAGAGTTTTATATACAACAAACAATTATTTTTCAAGAACAATTTAATTGTATAAAAAATATAGTTTTGATAGAGTGACAAAATGAACATCATAACAATTGGCATAGCAGGATACGTGCTACTGTTCTTCAATTTTATTATATTAGTGATTCTTATTAAAAAGAAGTTTAAGTGTCAAAAGGTATCTTCATTTTATATCTTGTCAACATCTAACATATTAAATTCAGTAGTTACAGCAATAGTACTACTCATAAATCATGCAGATATGACTGCCAGTACTAATTATTATTATAAAAGTAAGCGAATGTTAAATATAAATATTAAAGATAAATATTCAGACACATTCTTGCAATTTTATGATACATATAACTTAACTGACATAAATTATTCTGATTTGACGATATGCAATATTAAAAATCTATTAATGCATAATGCTATGTTCCTAATGCCTTTTACAAATGCATTTATATCGTTAATAATATTTTCTATACAATGTAATTTAAGTGCTACATTTATCAATGATAAATACAATAATAATTTCCAATCAGAAGTAAAAATGGAAGAAAATCCAATAAGAATGTCTGATAATATTAATAATTCAGAACATCATAACATTGAAGTTATAGACATAAATGATACGAGTTCTAAAAATGAAGAATTAATAAAATCAAAAGATATGTACAAAAATCCAACTACTATGAAAATGAAAGAAATGATTCCACAATTTTTTCACGATACAAAATTAAAAAACATCTCAGCAATAAATAAACGCATTGTTGGAATGAGTGTATTGAGTCAATGGTTGATACCAATTGTTACTACCGGAATTTTATATTTTGCAGATTATCAAAACGTTGGAATAATGTCGCAAACTGAAAATATTAAGTGCATGTACGAATCTCCTTTCTCGTTTTATAATTGTTTTGAAACAAATGAAGACACGAAACATAATGTTTCTCACGAATATTCAACTATTTCAATACCAGTCTACAATGATTATGTCAGTAATTTAAGTTCTATACAATTGTATGATCTTAACGTAACAGAAAATGAAATAATCTCCAAAATATATGATATTATGAATTCAGCATTAAATAATACAAATGACTTGGAGAATAAAAACTTATTACCCATAGAAGATAACATAGATATAAATAATACCATAAATGACATTAATAAGACTGATCTTGAAACAAATTCTAAGGAATGGGTAACAGTAGACAATTTAACTTCTTATAATTGGTCTGATATCTTTGTCGAACACAAAAATGATTTTCAAATAAAAGATGAGAGATTCGAAGAACAGATTAAAAAATTACTACTACCATGGAACGCTTCTTTGATTCCCTTCAATTCATTTGACAAAAATAAAATGAATAAGAACTTATCTCAAGATAATGATCTTAATAATAAGAAAAATGAAACTAACTCATTAGTAAATGATAGAAACAGGGCAGAACAAACTTTGTTACCAACTAAAGAACAAATTCTTTTGGATATTGTTTCACGAATAAAAAATAGTACCTCTATAGCAAATAAAAAGAAAGGAATCAAAACTAAAAGAAATGGACTGCGGTATTATAATATCGAAACTAATGTTTCTGCAACAGAAATGACGACAATTGTTAATGAAAATTATGAAGATGTTGACAAATTATTTGAAATTACTGCCACGTGTACCATGGATAAATGCATTATACCAACTAAATTTGTAAGGTTGTATTTTATTGCACTTATGTTTATAATATATTTCTTACCAATTATCTTGTCATCCGTTCTACAAGTTCGCAGTCAATTTATTTGTCAGAATGTATTGAGCAAACTAAAAGAAAAAAATACAATTAGATACAATACTTCTTATAATTCTTTTTTAAATACGGAGTACAATAATAAAGAAACTAAACACACGTGCAATCATTTTAAAATATATGATGGCATATTAAAAGAATCATTACAAGTTGATAAATTAATAAGAACAATTAAAGTATCCTTAATAATAGGCATAATATTATGGACACCTATTTTTTTGCAAACAATATTTAAAGTATTCTTATGTATCAATGTATCAACGTGGATTACAGATTGCACATTTCTATGCGCTATATTCAATGATATCGTAAGAAGCATTTTTAATCTATATATAGTTAAGATAGAAGGAATTCCAAAAGTTTTTAGCAAAAAAGAAAACACCGTACATCCCAGCGAATAAATCATCTGATACATAATATGATACTTATCATTTACTATAATATCGCTTAGTTTTAAGTTAACTACAAATAATCCTAATTGATGTATTGTGTCATTATAATTTTATGAATTCCTAAAATTCAATAACTATAAAGAATTAATAGAAATGTTAATTATGAAGATATAATTAAATTCGACATCATTGATTAAGCTCATGGTATCACAGATTTTTAAAGTACTCTATTTAAATAACATTGAACTATTATAATTTCGATAACTAAAGACTTATGTTCACGCAAACTTACATTCGTTTAGAGATAATGGATGATCCTCTCGTGCAAATATTTTTTTCGTTAATTGGCAAAAAAAAATAGAAATCCTGATAAGTTTGCCAATTTTCTAATCGATTATTCACACGATTTTTTAAGATTCGTTAGATTAGAAAATAAAATTCATTATAACGCCCAACAACACGAAATAAAGTGATAATTAAATGATAAAAGACGCGTACGAATACTGTGCGCACGTCACGAGTCTGACATAACCTTAATGATGCGCACGCATCGAAACATTCACAATTATATGCCGATTAAATTTTTTTTTACATTCGCCATTAACAATTTTTTAATCAAAAAAGAACAATTTTTAACACAAATTACAAACTTTCAACTACTCAGAGTTTTTCATTTATGTCTGTATGTCTATTATAAACTAATATATTTTATATAAAATATATATAAATATAATGTTTTTTTAACTGAATCTTGTTACTGTTATTTAATCGTACATATAAAGCTGTACACTACCTTTCTTCCGAAACGCGATTTTAGCGACAAGCGTGAACATAATATGAAGAACTAAACTGGTCGGTATATTTTCTTGTGTCAGTAATACCCCTATCAAATTAATATGAGATACAATATTTATTTCGTAAGCCGCAATAAACTGTACAATTTCTCATCTAACACAAACACATGAATATAAATTTATATAAAATATATGTATTATAATTTATAACAAGACATATAACTTCTATCTCATAATGGTATAAAAATAATTTTCAATTTGTAATATTATTTTTCCTCTGAAACTACTTCTTCTACAAATTTACGAAAAATAATCATAGGATTCTTTAATGAAATCTTATTGTAATCCATTTTGAAACGTAAATTTTCCATTTTCGATTGTTTTTGACGTATAATATCTACTTCATCCACTATCTGATTCATTGTAAAAGAATTTGTCGGATCAAACTCCTCAATTTGAGTGATATCGAATGGCAAAGATATTTTTCCTGTCTCATAATGTATAGAAAATGGACACCTCAATAGATGTTTGCACTCCTTTGTTACATTCACGTCAAATCTGGGAGCACAGTAGTGTAATTTTATATGATCTACATATTCTCCCAGTTGTTTCCAATCCTCTAATTGCTAAAAAAAAATATGTATAAAAGTATAATTTAGCACATATATGAATGATCATTTTTATAAGTCAAATAATTGCAATCATACGTACAGAGTCAATCGCAAATTTATGATATTCAATAAATTCATTCCATCTATCAAAGCTGGTTGTATTTTCTTTAAATATTTTTTTTACATCTTTCCGTATTGTATCAGGAAATAGAGCCAAGAAATAATCTTTACCTTCCTCTGTACCAAGTAGATTTTGATCTACGATGCATAGAGGTACAAATTCAGGCTCTATAAATGAAAGCATGCATCTGTATTGGAGGTAAAATAAAATATTTTATCATTTATCTCTTTCATCTCTTAAAACTATTATTAAATACGATAGAGGTAAAGCAAACAACTACGATACCTATCATAATAAATCAATTTTTTTAGGTGATATTTGCCATCTTTAAGAATACACTTTAATAATTCGGTTTTTAAAAATGTTATAATTGCGGATCTATTATATTCATCCAATATCCTAGCTTGTTTATCACAAACCCAACAATGTATCCCTCTTCTGCCAGAAAAGATCCATAGTATCTTTTTAAATCCAAAACAATCTATAAAAAAACGAATTAACATACAAATCTTAGAGTATATTCTTTACTAATTTTACTTAATGCTACTAATGCATGAATACTGACCCACTAAAAACTTATTTAATATTTTACAAGCAATAACAATATATTTCCAACACTTTTTACAGATGTCCTTATTTTGGCAGCATGTTCGTACATCGTTATAGTCAGAAATATCTACATCAAAGACTAATTCTCTTTCTACAAAGATTTTGGACATATCATTTTTCTTTGGCCTGAAATATTTTCTTTTTTTAATACTAAGAATACTTTCATTAATAAAAGTATAAAACACTGCTTACGGCACATTGTAAATAGCTCCAATATTTATTGCTGCTGGTTTTTCTTTTAGAATAATCGCTCTAAAACGATTAGGAAATTCAAAAGTCAGATATCTTAGGTACACACCTTTTACAAGTTTTATTGAAAATTCTCTGCGTTGGAGGCAAGTATCTGAAAAAAATAAATTAAATATTGCATACAATTTGTTAAACAAACTTGAAAAAGATAAGTAATCATTTGTAATTCTATACCATCATTGTAACTCAACCATTTACAAATATCTACTATGGGAAAAACGTATGTAAAATACGTTCTAAAAGTTGCTCTATCCATGTTTCAACGTTTACTGACTGCAACAAAATAAAAATTTTTGAAATTCAACAAACAAAAAGTTTCTTGACATTCATTAGACACTATTTGGAGGATAGTACTGGATGATACAATATCCAAATTGTTAGTAAGGTACGATTATGAAACAATATGCAGTAGACAAATAAAATTGATGAACATATCATACGTTGTTTCTACATAACAATAACAATAAAAATAATTAAGTCCAAAACATCTAAGAAAAGAAACTAAAAAATATATACTCACTTTCTAATCTTTTTTTTTTCTGCTTAAAACTTATTAACTGTTTGAAAGCCAGGGTTCAAACAGTTAATAAGTTACAACAAAAATTTTGTAGAGAAGACCCAAGCATACAATGGCCTTTGTCTCAATTTTGTAGAGAATAATCCAACAGCGCAATAGCGCTCGTCTTTTATTTGACATTGTGCTTTTTTTCATACATACAAAAACAAAGCTATGCTCCATGCATACAAGAATTAATACAATGTAACGCTTTTCATCTTGTTGTTTATAATTTAAACTACCTTAAATTCGAATTAGTTGAGTATTCCACCACACATGTGCATAGCGCTATTTAAATCTATAACCAATCATCGTACACATAAATTGTAACTATTTTTGCGCTATATTTAAAAACATATAAGAAGTAGATAGAAATAATTTATAAATGAATAAAACATTTATTATTCAATAATAGATATTTTATATCATTTTCTTTTTATTCTTTATATTTGATGCACGCAAAAAACACTCCAAACGATCTTTATATTAAGTCTTCTTTATTCAGACTAAAGAATATAGAAAAAGATCCACTATGGGTTGGTTTTCCTTTCTTTCCTGACGAAGTTTCTTCATGCAAAATAATCAATTGTTATTTTTAATATAAAAATATAAGGAATTAATTATTCAATAAATATGTTAACATATACATTTCTCTATAGATATTTTGTATTTTCCCACGTTGAGTTTCCTCCAATGCAAAGTCCACCAGAACAACCAACAGTATAACAGGGTCTATTACCTAAGTGTGATCTTATATGTACATTAGAAGTAGAAGTATCTATAATAAATTTTTCGGAAGGCCAAGGGTTGTTTTCTTCTTCCTTATCGTTAATTTGATCATATTTGTCAATACATTGAGTTTTTAACGAGTAGAAAAGATCTTTAGGAAGTTTATCTCGTTCTGCCAACATTGTACAAATTTGAGTCAAATCAATAATGAAATTCGAATTAGGTGGTAAATCTATTTCATT
Organism: Polistes canadensis; assembly: GCF_001313835.1. NCBI lineage: Eukaryota > Metazoa > Arthropoda > Insecta > Hymenoptera > Vespidae > Polistes > Polistes canadensis. The sequence goes on from NW_014569626.1 coordinate 235,537, forward strand.
TGGTTCAAGTTTTTCATCAGGAAAACAAATTTTCTTTTCTCTTTCTTGTGCTCTTATTAAAATTTCATCATAAATTGGTACTCTTGTGCATCGGTATTCATCAGGAAAATTTTGATTTTTAAATAACAATGTTTTTTCATCGATTGCGAATTCTACAGTAGTATGTTTACCAATATATTGAAGTCTTAAAAAAAGAGCTACCATGCCGGACAACATATGTTCTTCATTTAAAAGAATAAATTTATTTTTAATAACATATGGTTTTGGCATGTAATTAGTATCATTTGTCGCCATTGTAAATTGGTCACATAAACATCCATGCAAAGGAATTTCTGCTTTGCCTAAAGGATCTTTTAGGACTTGGTACGGACATATCGATATACCTTTTATTTTATAAACATCTAAAGTTAATTTAGAAGCTCTCATTGCATTTATCAACTCACTTGGAATCCTTGGAAATAAATGCGTTTGTCCGCAATTAAAATTAATAATACGACATTTGGCATCACTACGAATTTCTTTTGACTTTTCCATTTTGGTTAGTTCATATTCATTTTGAAATATCCTAATTAGAGGAAAATCAATGAATTTCAAATCTATTCCTAAGTCAGTTAACTCTTTTTTTTGTAATTTATCAATGTAAAGAGTAACGTCATTCACAAATACTTCTAATGTGAATAATTGTTCATCTTTTGTACTCTTACAACTGTTGCTAGTCATGACGAATGTAACACACAATGCAGTTTAATAAATTAAAGCATAATGGAATGAATATGTAGTTATTTCTATCTTATAAATGAATAATTAGGTATACAATGTCTGAATAAAATGATAATTACAGAAAATTTTGACAGATTTAACTATACTTTCAATTGTTTTACTTATTCATTTTTATATAAAATATAAATATAACATCCTAGAATTTATATACAATGAAATGATATTTAGAAACCTCGGAATTATAATAATGTATCCTCGGATCGAAGATATTCCCCAATATCTGCTTGATGAAAGCAGATAGTTGCCATAGGATCTGCATTTTTGCAATCCAATGTACTTTTCGCCATCACACCAAATCCCAGAGGTATATCGTTCATAGAATAAACGACTACACCTTGATATTGTCCTGTATTTTCCGTTATACGTCCCAAGCCAGATTTTAAAACATGATGTCCATATAAAAATTGTTGTTCCGCAGAGGATTTAACCCAAAGTTTATGCTTGAAATATAATGTAAATTAATAATTATTAACTGTAAAAAGATGATCGCTTTAGTATTTTTATTCAAACTTACTTGAGCGTATGGAGCAAGATAATGTAAAGCGGTTATATGTAATTGAAATTTGCCTGACTTGGTGAACTTTCCAAGACAAATACCTAAACTAACTAAATTATCTGGATTAATTGTATTAGCTAATTTTAAAATCTTTTCTGAAACATAATACACTCTATCCTTTTTTTCACGAAAACAATATAAGCTGTCTGGTCGGTCTATTAAATTTTTTATATTTTCTCCAATACTGTAAAAAAAGAAATTAATAATCAAATAACTAACAAAAAAGAAAATTCAAATAACCTATGTAATTCCTGTAACAATTTTAAAAAATATTTATAGTTTTTGAAGAACAACTCACTATTTTTTTAATTTTTCAAACACAAGCTTTGTTCTTTCTTCTGATAAACGTCTCATATTTGTTTATAAATTGAACTATTCGAATTTAAAAGTTTAGATTAAAATAAACACGATGCACTATGCACGATGCATGTAAACAACGTGTAGGAATAATTAGGTTAATCTAACCTCTCTAACATGTTTGAGCATGGCGCCACAATTTAAAAGGACATTGAACTAACAGGAAGTAGTATGAAAACATTAGATTGCGAATAGTACGTATTATAGTTAAAAATATATGATAATTGGCATTAATGTATTAATTAAAATATTAACCTATTAACATTCGACAGTTTCTGTATGTACAATAACATTATTTAAATAAAATATAGTATAACATTTTCTACTATCATTCTCAACATATTACATATTTAATCCTAGATATTTATTTTCAACCAATATTAGGTTTTAATAATTAAAAACTTCTTCTCTTTATTTACATTCATATATTCGTCATATTATTCTACAATTTTAAATAAATGTATTTCATCTAATCAAAGAGTTCATCTAATCTAATAAAAGAAAGAGATTTAGTATTTTTCTTATTTTTCTAATGTAATTTAATTTTTATGAAGTAACAACTTGCTTACGAATCATATTTTTGTTTCATATAAATTCTCTTGTATACAAATTTACATGATATCGTGAATTTGGTATTACTTATAATGACGTATACATACTACAACATGTTACAGCATCGACAATTAGAATTTATAAAATATTTTATAAAATAATGTAATTATTTTATTTTTTTTTTTTAATTTTTAATATAAATTTTGTTAACTTAATTCATCGAATAACTTAAAAATATATATTTATATATGTATATATATATAGCTAAACAATGCATTGATAAAAAAAGATAAGAAAGCGTGTTATTGCATTAAAAAATAAAACTATAAAGATTATAACTAATAAGTATATAAATGTACATTTGTGTTTTTAATATAACACATAAAAAGATTTTAAATGTACAAATATTCATTCGTTGAACTATCAAGTTATTATACATTTATGATTTAGAATCAATAATAATCAGTTACTAGTATTGGAATTATAAAAAAAGATAATTCTTATATTTAAATTTTTGTTTGCAATTTTTAGATTAAGATAGGATCTATCAAATGTTTACATACATTACCAAGAATTTGTTTCCGACATTAATATTTTAACAACTATTAAAGAAAGCGTATATTTATTCTATAGAATGCATATTTGAAACTTTTGGCAAACATACACTCAAGTACAATAAATCAAATAAGAAAATTATGATTCTTAAGCGGCATTGTCATATGTGCGTATAATGTATTTATAAGTTCATAGATACTAAGCGATAAAAGATATTTGAACATAATAGCACATCTTTGTGTTCTGTCCTGTTAAGTTGGTTTAAGTTATCATTTAGCAGGGCGAACTTTTACACATGGATTTAAAAGAGTAGGATTACAAAGTTAATGACAAAATCAATCCTAACCATTATTAAAAAATATCTATAATACAGTCATAATAAAAAAAAAAAGTATATCTAACCATAATACAATGAAAATAATAAACAATTTGTCTTAGTTATTATGCAATAGTAGTTGGATTTTGTAAAACTTTCCACTCACAAAAACCTTTAGATTTGTCTTTTTTCTTTTCTTTTAATATATATATATATGAAATTAATACTTGTAACTGTCTTCATTTACTTATCATTTTAAAAAGACACAGTGTGTGTTATCTTATTTAAATAATCAGTTAATTTACAAAGTTAATATTCGAAAATTTTAATAAAAAATTTGAGATTCATCAAATTTTTAACGAATAAAGTTTAAATTATTCTCTTAATATATTATGTATAGCAACATAAGTGATTAAATTTATAATGAAAGTTACTAAAACTTTGTAATAAAGATTGCCATTCTATAATTCAGGGCTTCTCAAGTGTGATTCCATGTGGGGTCGTGTAACTAAATTTATGCACGATAAAATTATATTCATATGTATACCAAAGCATTTTTTTTGAATCAATATTCTTTATGATTTATTATCAGCAAATATTAGCTCGAATAAAAAGAGTTATTAAGTGGAAAAGTTTGAGAAGTCCTCTAATAGATTATTATTAAAATACCTGTTGTGAATAGTTGTTTGTTGCCTCAAATATCATATATATATTTAATCACACAAATTCTTGACCAAATTCGTCTTGTTTATGCAATGCTAGTTTGTATTTTTATTAATCTGATTATTTTCTTCCTGCATATAGGAAGAAATTATTATTCTTGATAGAATGTTATGTGTATTGTCCGTGCTTATGTAACTACTCGATTTTACTTATATCATAATGTCAAACAAATAAAATATACATATACACGCATAAGTATATGCATACTTTATAAGATAATTAATTAATTATAAACATTAAAATATTATTATACAAACAATAAAGTAACTTAATTAAATTCACTAATACCAACTAAACAAATATGTTCCAAAATTAGTTTAAGTATCGATAATTGAAATATCGATATTATCGATTAATAAAAACTGAGTTGGCAACACTGGACAAAATTGCGCGCTTTTTGAATACGATACAAATAGCGCTTATTGCAAATTAGAACACCTTCATATTTTAAAACACAATTAAACATAAACCGACGAAAGATTGAAAGAATGCAGATTTGTTTTATCGTAAATAAAGTTGATCGGCATTTTTAACAAGCGGCTACGATGTTTTTAAGTTTTCGTGTGTTTAATGCAATTGAAATTATAAGCGATGATCAATTTTCGTAAGATTAAGATTTCACAGAAAGCTTTTTTAATTAAGTTCCCATATACTTAATTCTTCTTTCTAGTCTTTCTTCAATTCTACGAAACGTATTATATTTTCCTTTATAATCTTTGTCAAAGTTTTATTTCCGTAACGAATCATTGTTTGCTTGGCCTTGAACAATTTTTATTTTCTTCGTTAATTACACACATAACAAACACTTTATCTTGTTGACTTCTTTAATTTTTTCTCTCGATGTATATAAACTTCCGTATTTATATCCTTAGCTTCAGAAGATATTCATCGTTAGACTAAGAATAAGCTCGTTTCTTTCTAATCCTTTTTTTAAGTAAGTGAAGAAGCTGACAAGTATATATTTTCTTTTCTTTTTTTGTTTTTAAGAATTTTCATGTGAAAATTCGAATGTTTTAACACATAGTTTATCTATAAGTACTTGAGTGCATGCGAGTATGCACATATACATACATACATACATACATACATACAATTTTGTAATTCATAGCAATGTTTCTATGTGTTTATTTTTTTGTTCTAGTTAGTTCTCTTTTTGTAAAATTTCAAAGATCGTTTTCAGTATCTTATTTGTGTGTGTCAGGATTATAAGATATGTGTACAGGATTATCGTTTCTATATTCTTCCGCGCGCGCGTTTGTGTATTAAATCGAATACCTCTTGTGTTTTGTACTATTAGAAAAATGTATACATATGTAACTTGATTTTAATATATTTATATATAACAGGCTTCATCCGAATAAATCATTTATGGCAATATCAAGCTACGAATTACTTTGTCCAATCTTTCATCTATGTATATATATATGTTAATTATTTAAAAATTGTGTTTCTTCTTTTTTCTTTATTTTATTTTAATCCGGGATAGAATCTTGGTAGTCTTAATCTCTTTTTGTTGATTGAGAGTTCCGCTCTTTGACCCGAGCTAGGTAATGAAATAAATTATCATCTTCGTTACGTTCATTTCTTCTTTTTCTTCTTTTTCCCTGATAACAATGCTTTCTCAGTTTCAATGTATTATACCTCTCACATTATAATCGGTTTAATTACTTGATAATGTCAATAAGCGAACTGAGATAGAAGTTATATCAGTGAAAGTCGTCTATCTTTTTAAACATTTAATTTTCTGTGACGAGAACATAGATTTGAGCAGCTTCCCGCAACTCATTCCTTCGTATTTATTCACTATGCGATATCAATTTTCAGTACCGTCGTAATCGAATATTAGTATATTCACGACCTAGCTGTAGTGATTTCTATGGAAAAAAATTGTTGAAATTAAAAGATGGTAATATTAGGTTGTCCCAAAAGTTCTTTCCGCGCCACGCTATGTATGACTTCGAGCCGATTATTACTTGTTTCTCTCGTTAAAAAATTCTCGCCGTGATAAATGTCATAAATCCGAAAGCGAAATAAAAATGCACCTCGATTATTATTTTGCAAGTAAATGTCAACAATTTTGAAAAGAGGGCATGAGACTTTTTGAGAGATGTAAGAAAATAATAAAGCAGAACGGTTCATATATAACACAGTAAATCAACCTTAAACAACAAATATCGTCTATTGAAATCGCATCAAAAAAAAGGAAGAAACTCATGGGACAACCTAATAGACTGTTAGAAAATATATAATATCATTATTATTACCTGTTCAGCTTGCATTCTTTGAGATACAGTCTCAATGTAATGTAAAACCGCAAGATAAACAAATTTATATTGTGCTTCAGTCTGTACCATACCAGATCTTTGAGAACGTACTCTTTGAATTGTTCGTTGAATATCAATCTCACAATCAAGACCTAACATGATTAATAATATTAACATATCTTTTTTTTATGTACCATAGAATATTGTTGAAAAAGAAATAATTAAAAATAATAACCATGGCGTTTAATTTGATCCAAAATCATATCGATAACAATAAAAGTTCCAGTCCTTCCTATTCCAGCGCTACAATGAACAAGAATCGGACCCATGGTTGGTACTGCATTTGGAGTATTTGATGTAACAGCTGCAGCTAGTAATTCTTGTCTAGCGTTAACATCGTGAAGAAAGTTTAAAACGCAACCAGGATCCGATGGTACACCATGGTCGGGCCATGCCTATAAAATAATTTGAAAATATATTATCAATATAACATTTTATAAATTATTATGTGTTCTTTTTATAATATGCAGCATAGGTTTTCATAATCTTTTACGAACTATAATCAATGAAAGAAAAATAATAACTTGAAAATGGTAATGGTATATCCTTCTAGCAACCGTGAAATTGGGTTTGTTTCCTTGTAATGAAAATTCACGTAAGGTATAATCAATTGTTTCGGTACAAGAAATGGCATTAACTTTCCATGTGCCTCCATATTCTGCTATTTCTCCTTTTTCAGGCCAATACCGAGCGCATTTATTCTGAAAAACAATGATACATGGGTCGTTAACTACATGCATAATACTATTTGATATACAAAAATTTGTTTTTTAGCTTACTTTCCCTCTTTCCATTTCTTTCGTAGTCATAACGATTACTCGAGTGTTTTCTTGATACACCATGTGCCAAAAGTCTCCAATAGTGTTTGGAAGACAACCTTGTGTAGCAATATAACATTTATTAAATTGACCAACCTCATTTCCACTAACACCAGGTACTGCTCCATCGCCTTCTTCATTCTGTAAAGAATACTTATTAAATATAACAGATTTAAAATTAGTATATAAAAAATATTTATGCGATAAATAAATTGTACCTTGATATAATTAGCATTGATATAATCTGATCCAGGTACGCTAGGATCAACATCCTTTAAGCGTACTCTCGTATGATCAACTGTAATAAATTACATAATATACAATTTATAGAAACAAAAAATATCATTTAAAATGATGTATGTATAAATATGTAATCTTACACGGTAAAATATTTTTGTATCGATTTTTCGCTCGATTTTCTAATCTTAAACCTTCTTTCCTAGAAAACAAATGACGACATTCTAGTTGTTGTAATGATTCAAATTCTTCCCAAAATCCTGCTTTTCCTTTACCACGACCTGTACTGCCTTCATTAGTATCTGTCGCTCCATTTCGACATAATAATCCATTAGAACAACCATTCTCTTTATGTAACTGTCTTACTCTACTTTCAATTCCACTGGCGTTTATACGAGTTGCATTAAATGGTTGTCTAAAAAGAAAATAAACATTGCAATTATTATTTTTAACAATTATAAGCGTACAGCATGATAATTCATGAATAATAGTAATACAAATATTATTACCGAAGATGGACAACACTTCCACTTGTTTCAACCATTGGATTTCGTTTGTAATGTTCTATAAGATCGCTGAGACTATCGAATTTATCTCCTCCTCCCACATCGTATTTATTGTCCTGTAATATATACAAATTTTATTAATTACTAACAGTTCAACGAAATGAAATATAAATTACAATAAAAATATGTGATAATAAAAATATATAGAACAAATATAATTAACCTGTGATCGTATCATAACATGTGTAACACGGTCATCAGTACGAACAGACAATACAAAATCCCCAGGTTTGCTCTGTGATTCACGAACTAGAAATGATCCATTTTTTCCCCTTTCCATCATCAAACGTTCTGCTTCCTTTGCTGATAAATGGCCATGGAACCACCTTTACCCATATTTTACTATTAACATACCATGCTATATGTGCGCATTTAAAGTAATAATAGAAGATTTTTATACTAACATATTAAATTGCAATTTATAAAAAGGAATTACACCTTTTATTATATTTTATTATACAATACCTTTCAGTCGTTGGATCAGCACAATTCAAAGGATATTTCAACTCTATTATCTCTCCATTCTTTTTGCGTAGCTGACCACCATTTTCCATGTAAAATTGTACGAGTTCTGACAATGTAGCAAACTTTTCACCGCCATAAAGATCATAAAAGTCTCCTGTGTTTTGTATTTTAATATGAGTCACTTCACCATTGCGTCTATGAACATAATGAATGATATAAATTAATAATACGTACTTTATATTTTATCATCTAAATTTAACAAAAGTAATGCTTGAATTTACCTTACAGATAACGTGAAATCACCAGGATTGGATGAGCTTGGACGTGCTAGAAAGGAACTATCATAACCTCGTTCCATTAATAAACGCTCTGCCTCTAATCCTGATATGTTAGGATGAAACCATCTACGATCAGAAATATTTATTTTCATTCGCATGTGCAGCAATGTAATAAAATATTTTTTCTGCTCCTCTATACTACAAATTTGAAAATTAAATATTTAATAACCTATTGCATCTCTCAATAAAACATGAAATTTTTATAATAAATATTATCACAGACATTTTTATGTGCAATAATGTAAAAAATATGTAAAGTACAAACTTATATATTATTTGGAAATAAAAATATTCTTTTAAGAATTTGGAAAATTTCAAAAATGCATTTTTGTAAATGTGCTCAATAAAAAACGATTGTTTATTTATAACATTGACAATTAATTTCTAAGTATGTCTGACTAACCTGCTGTTGTGCCGACGATATGCAAAATTGTTCTTGGAATGTCCATGAATTACGATAATCCTATTTTTTTTCAACGAGTATAAAAACGTGCCTTACCTGCGGGATGCCATGTCGCAATTACAACTACGTCCTGCTAGGATTTAATTCTTCATTATAACACATTGAAATTCACAGTCACGACCACTAAATTCTAAATACTTTAACTAAACATTAACTAAGCACTAGAACGCTGTTTGACATAATTCATTTTGCACGGTATGCTATATACTACACTAGATGGACTAACTCATATTCGTATTCTCGAATTTAGTACATTTTTTAGTTGGTAGACGGTGCACCGATGCAAACCATAGAAATAAAGAAACAAATAAACAAACCAATAACAAAGAAGGAAATTTAAATTCCCTCCTTTTTCGTAATTTCGAAAAAGGTTGTTAGTAGTTAATTGTATACAGTTACGAATGAAATATATTACGTTTTATGTTTATTTATTAATATTTAAAGTTTATTAATAAATAAATAAATAAATAAATAACTAAACATGAGTAAAGGAAAATATCTGGGATCTGGACCTGCTAAAAAAGCAAAATTCAAGTATAATATAACCTCTGATTCTAACATTCTTATCTTGAATTAGTAAAACGATTGTTTAAAAAAACGTATTAACTTTTATAAAATCTTATCTTTTAGTAAAAATGACGACGACGATGATGTTCCATGGTCGTTTGAAGCAGAATTGGCGAATATGGAAAATATAGATGATGAATTTGATGTGGTTACACAAGTAACTGGCGAAGTAAGTTAATGTTTAAATAAAGATTAAAGTATAATCAGATTGTCAATTCTTTTAAACAAATTATAAATATATCTTAATAATATTAAATCATATATATAGCATAAGACTGTGGCGATGTCTATTATTAAATATATTAATTTTATTCTTTAGCCTATCGATAACTGTGAAATGATGATAATCAATAAGCCAAACGCAGTGAGTTAATTTGGTAACGATAATTGTAAGCTCATTTCGACATGTAAATGTATGCCTACACATAATCGTTCATATGCATCTGTATAACCGATAAAAGTTGCATATATTAATTCATTGTTTTAATCGCTTTATACCATGAATGCTTGCCTTATGTTTTTATTTTTACAGCCATACAATCTTATTAATATAATTTTTTTAACACTAAACCTACCAAATTTTTATCCTTCATTGAAATTTTCTATTTAAACTGGTCACTTTGACAAGTCGTGGTAGGTTTAGCATTTACGTATTTGCTACCATTATCTCATCTGTGACGTACAGATTTCTATTGAAAGCTCAGCAATAGACATTTGTAACAGCAATGAACGTAAAACATGTGTTCATAATATCATAATATATATACAAATTTATATATTTATATATTATACAATATTAATTGATTAAATATTGCATTACAGGGTCCTGAACAAGAAAATATATCTACGAAATGGGGTAGGCCACCTGTACCAGATTTAAATTCAGAAATTGATAAACTAATTTTTCAACAAATAGATATTGATCATTATATAGGTAAAATTACATTAAAGTTAAATTATATTTCTGAAATAATCAACATGATAGGGATGGATATATTTAATCAATAATTATTATTTAAAAAGGTGAGCCGCTACCAGGAATGCCAGGTAATAAATGTGGGCCTGTTCCAATCATGCGAATGTTTGGTGTAACAGAAGAAGGAAATTCTGTTTGTTGTCATGTTCATGGATTTTGTCCATACCTATTTGTTACAGCACCACAAAAATTTACAGATGCGCATTGTAAACCTTTCAAGGTATATTATACAAGAAATATAATTTGAAACATTCATAGAGATTTTATTAATTTCAAGTTTAAATAATCACAAATTTTGTTGCAGGATGCACTCAATACAGCTGTTAAAAAAGATATGAAATCGAATCAAAATAATATTCAAGAAGCTGTGTTAGCTGTTGAAATTGTGTACAAGCAAACTGTGTATTCATATACAGGAAATGATAAAAATGCATTTCTCAAAATTACAGTCGCACTTCCTAAGTTAATTGCAGCTTGTAAAAGACTTCTTGAAAAAGAAATTGTTTATAGCGCATTTAATCATACTTATACACCATTTGAAACTAATATTGATTTTGATATTAGGTATGGATAAGATTATTTAACAAAAATACGATGAAATATACTGTTAAAAGATTCTCAAATGAATTTTTTTATTCTTAATAGATTTATGGTAGATACATCAGTAGTAGGTTGTTGTTGGATCGAACTATCACCAAAGAAATGGAAATTAAGAGGTCAAAAAGAACACAAATTGCCGATAACATCTAGATGCCAGTTAGAAGTAGATGTTGCATGGGATGCTTTTAAAGCTCATCCAGCAGAAGGCGAATGGTCCAAAGTTGCACCATTTAGAATACTTAGTTTTGATATAGAATGCGCAGGACGAAAAGGTAAAAAAATACTTCATAAAATTAGTATTAATTTGATTGACTACATCATTTATTAGATATTTATTTGTAGGTATATTTCCTGACCCTAACCATGATCCCGTTATACAAATTGCAAATATGGTAATCAGGCAAGGAGAAACTGAACCGTTTTTACGAAATATATTTACCCTCGATTTGTGTGCACCTATTGTTGGTTGTCAAGTTCTTTGTTTCAAGGAAGAAGCAGAACTTTTAAAGGTACATTTGCAATAACAACAAATATATTCTATTTATATAATACGTTAATATTATTAATTAATTTTGTTTTGTTTTTTAGAAATGGGCTGAATTCATACGACAATTAGATCCGGATATTTTTACTGGATACAATATTAGTAATTTTGATTTTCCATATTTAATTAATCGTGCTAAATTTCTCAACGTCAAAGACTTCGTATATCTTGGTAGAATCCGAGATATAAAATCAGTGATCAAAGATCAGGTATTGCAGAGTAAACAAATGGGACGACGTGAATATAAAGTTATAAACTTTGAAGGCAGAATACCATTCGATTTATATTTGGTGAATAAATTAAGAAATTACTACAAAGAAATAATTAAAAAGTACTATATTTATATATTTTTTATTTGCATTTTAGGTATTAGTCAGAGACTATAAATTAAGGTCCTATACTTTGAATGCTGTTTCTTATCATTTTTTGCAAGAACAAAAAGAAGATGTGCATCATAGTATTATTACTGATCTGCAGAATGGTAACTCGCAAACTCGAAGACGGCTTGCTGTGTATTGCTTGAAGGATGCATATTTACCATTAAGGTTATTGGACAAATTAATGTGTATTATTATTTATATGGAAATGGCAAGAGTTACCGGCGTATCTTTAATGACTCTATTAACTAGAGGACAACAAATTAAAGTTGTTTCTCAACTTTTACGAAAGGTACATTTGTTAAGTATTTATTAATACTAAATACATATCAAATATTTTATTGTCTATATGTTTCTTAATAGACACAAGAAAAAGGTTTTTTAATGCCAGTACACAGCGGACATGGAACAGATGAACAATTTGAAGGAGCTACAGTCATAGAACCAAAACGTGGCTATTATAATGATCCTATAGCCACCTTGGATTTCAGTTCTCTATATCCCAGTATTATTATGGCTCATAATCTATGCTATACGACTTTATTAACACCTGACAAACAAAACAAATTTGATTTAAAGACCGATGACGTTACGCAGACTCCAAGCAATTCATTATTTGTTAAATCTCATATTAGAAAAGGATTGCTTCCAGAAATTTTGGAAAATCTTTTGACAGCTCGAAAAAATGCCAAAGCTGAATTAAAAAAAGAAACTGATCCTCTTAAACAAAAGGTCTTGGATGGTAGACAGTATGCTTTAAAAGTATCAGCAAATTCTGTGTACGGATTTACAGGCGCGCAGATGGGGAAATTACCCTGTTTAGAAATTTCTGCAAGTGTTACTGCTTATGGACGTAATATGATAGAAAAAACGAAAGAGGAAGTCGAAAATCATTACCGCATTGAAAATGGTTACAAAAACGATGCCATTGTTATATATGGTGATACTGATTCTGTAATGGTTAAATTTGGTATCAAGAAGGTAGAAGAGGCAATGGAATTAGGTAGAGAAGCTGCAGAATACGTTACATCCAAATTTATTAAACCCATTAAATTAGAATTTGAAAAAGTTTACTTTCCGTATCTTTTAATAAATAAAAAAAGATACGCTGGTCTTTACTTTACCAAGCCTGATAAACATGATAAAATGGATTGTAAAGGCCTAGAAACTGTAAGAAGAGATAATTGTCCTTTAGTAGCAAACATGATGAACACCTGTTTAGAAAAATTACTTATTGATAGGTAAGTTCAATTACAATATCTGTATTTCATAATTAAATCATTTGTATGTAATAAATGTTTTCTTGCATTTGTGTGTAGAAATCCCGATGATGCCCTTGATTATGCGAAACAAATGATAAGTGATCTTTTATGTAATCGTATCGACATATCTCAATTGGTTATTACAAAAGAATTAACGAAGACTGATTACACTGCAAAACAAGCGCATGTCGAATTAGCAGCAAAAATGAAAAAACGTGATGCGGGAACAGCACCTAAACTCGGTGATCGTATTCCATATGTATTTATAAATGCTTCTAAGGGTACTCCGGCTTATAAGAAAGCTGAGGATCCTATATATGTCTTACAAAATAGTATTCCTATTGATACCACTTATTATTTAGAAAATCAATTGTCTAAGCCGTTATTACGCATCTTTGAACCAATTCTTGGGGACAAAGCACAATCATTACTTTTAAGAGGCGATCATACGCGTACAAAAATTGTTGCCACTTCCAAAGTTGGCGCATTAGCTGCATTCACACATAAAAAAGAAACCTGTATTGGTTGTAAGTCTATTTTACCGCTGGAAAGAGAAAAAATGGCTGTGTGTCAGTATTGCGAAAAACGCGAAGCTGAAATTTATCAAACTGAGTTAACGATGCAAATAAAATTAGAAGAAAAGTATAACTCATTATGGACAGAGTGTCAAAGATGTCAAGGAAGTTTGCATCAACAAGTTTTGTGCTCCAGGTAAATTGGAAATATTTTTGTTTTTTAAGTGTGCATAAATGTTTATAATAAATCTTTTTTTCTTTTTCTTTCAGCCGTGACTGTCCTATATTCTACATGAGAAAAAAAATTCAGATAGAGCTAGATTCTCAGGTTAAAAAGATTGAAAGATTTGGAACTCCGATATGGTAAACATCATTAAAAAATCTTCCTTTATTTTTTTATTTTACCTGATTTTGTTTTATATTAGTGCATTTCTTTATGCGTGTGTTTAGTTTTTAAATGTATAAACAAAAATTCACATTGAATTAGACGCTTAGATTAAAAAGATCGAAAGATTTGGAACTCCCGATTGTTAAAAATTATTCGAAAAAACCTCCTTTTATTTTGATTCATTCATTTTGTTTTATTTTGCTTGATTTTGTTTTAAATTGGCGCATTTCTTTACACGTTTGTTTTGTTTTTAAATGTTCGCTTAGGTGACTACGTACTTCGTCACTTTACACTCAGCAAAAACTTATTTAATAGGTACATTATTAACTAATGATTATTATTTATATTAAGATGTAAAACATTAACTAGATTCATTAATCATTTTTCTTCAGATTGTTCTGTTAATGCATATGAAATTAAGTCTTTATTTGTGACAGTATTTTCCAATATATTAACTTTCATTTACAAATAATATTAAATAAGGATAGTAGGGATTAATATTAAAAAAGTATTCGGCTCTCTACAATCATATAATGGGTGTAAAGATGAAATAATCATCTTAAGAGAAGTGATTCAATTACATTTTAATACAAAGGTATATATATTCGCATATGTTTCCTTCATTTTATCTTTTTCTTGTCTTTGTTTTATTTTTTTTATCTTGATTCGTAAGAAAGATAAAATTTCTGACATCTATCATGTCCTATCTATTATGAAAAGTATGGTCAGTTTTATATGCGAAAAATGCAAGGTATTTATAAAATATAATAATATTTGAATAAATAAACACAAATGAGCTCTTCCCAATTACATGGGATATTTGAAATGACAGTCATACGACCAGTCTCTTTATAAGGCTTGAGTAAGAAAAATGATGATGATTTAATGTCGATCATTTTCTACTCTGTAACGCGTTTGACAGCCAATCCATTGCTTGGTCAAGACCTTCTCCTTTAGTTGCTGAAGTTTTAAATATTTGGAATGTTCTATTCTTAAGTGCATCCAATCCAAGAGCTTGATGCACTTCTGCAACACTTAAACAACCAGCCATATCTTGTTTGTTTGCCAGTACTACCAGAATGGCACCTTGTAATTCTTCTTCCTTCACAAATTAAATGATATAGTTAAATCGATTCTAAACTAATATATATTAATCGTTTCAGTCCCATTGCGTTGTTCAAATTTCTTATCAAAAAGTATCATATTATTGAAATACAAAATATGGAATTGTTAATACGATTTTTCTGAAGATTTCTGGGTCTTAAACGATTCAATTTGTTAAACATTTCAAAATTTTACTGACGTGTATATTCAAATCAATATATTTTCTTACCCCTAGCATATATATTAGCTCATCTTTTGATATGCCTATTCTATCTCTATCTGCAGAGTCAACCACATATATTATCGCATCCGTATTAGAATAATAACACCTCCAATATGGTCTGAAATATTAATGCATATATCAATTATCAATTTATTTTCTGAGTATAACAATTACATTGTAGGAACCGTTTAACGTTTTAAAGATCAAAATTATCGAGATAAATTGTTTACTTTACCGTATACTCGTTTGTCCTCCGAGATCCCATACTTGGAATTTTAAATTCTTATATGTAACTTGTTCTACATTAAATCCTATTGTAGGTATCGTAGTAACCACTTCGCCGACCTGCAATCTGACATAAGATTGTCAAAGAATTGTAAAAATATACATAATGATATTTTTAGTTATATCAGACTGTCAAATACATTGGAAACAGGAATAGGTTGACAAATATTGATTGATGATTATAACGAGTGATAAGATATAGCATGTATATCATAAAGATATTAAGGAAATGAGTAATTAATGATTAAAAAACAAAGAGTTGATTATAATTCGTTGGTAACAAAAATAGATCAATTAAATATGAACTGTCATTGTTGAAATTAGAATAACAAACCTATATAAAATCGTAGTTTTACCGGCTCCGTCCAAGCCTAAAATTAATATTCGCATTTCTCGACTTCCTAGCAGATTACGAAAATAACTGAGCAACCCTCCTGAAATAAAAAATAGAAAAAAACTTTAAATATATTTATTCAAATGATAAAATAAGTTTCATGTATAATCTTACAGTGTTTGTACTCAGCTCGGTAGGCAACCCGAAAAGCGCACACGTAATCTTTAATTCATGACACAACTCACCCATATCGATAAAATGTTATTTTCAAAACCATGCAGCACCGATTCAAAGTTTATTGTCAAAATGTGATAATAACCACAACTGTATCCAAGTAACCGGGGGCGCACACCCCTTCTCTAACTTATTACGATTGCAATTCTCTCTTGCTGACTCGCACGAGAAATCGCACGAAATTCGTCTCACGTCATCGCGCACGCGTTTCACTCTATGCATTAATAATAAATTTCCAAGATGAACGACATTATTTCAAAAAATCCCGCCAGATGCTTCGATAACCGCGAGAATTTAAATTCTTTCATTTACTCCTCAAATAGAACTCGATTGTATCGAAAATCTTTAACATATCATTCAAATTAGTTCGAATTAATGTTAATTATAATAATAGTCGTTTAAATTAATATATATTCAAACAATTGTTAAACATTTTCATTATCTCACTATTTGTAGGTAACATCGAAGAATATAGAAGTACATAGAAGATCAAAAGTCGCCTTTTTTATCTAACAAGATTCATCTTCGTTACTATCGGGACCACCAGTGGGCGATGGTGGGTACTTAACGCGATGAAAGTGCAATACTATTAAAGAATACTGCACTTGATAGATTGTATATATATATATATATATAGTATATTTATATTGTATATTTATATTGTATAGAATATTAAATAATTATATTTAATTTTTAGCGTATAAACATGTGTGTATCTTCAGAAATGCATTTATATCATACACATATTTTAAAAAATAATCATTTAACACATACGAATAGAAAACAATCTCGAACGTTTGTGTTAAATCCAACGATGATCACCTGTAACAAAAAGAAAACTATATATATATATATTATGCATTTATTGTCAAGACATTTTCACTGATGGCTGCTGGTTTTCATCAATTCTTGTTTAATTATAAATCTTTTTTTTTAGATTGTTTCTGTTCACAGATAGCAATATTGTTAATAGCATCTGAAGAGGATTAGTCGTAGATAGAATTATATATTAGATGATAAGATAATAAAATTGGTTA
This sequence comes from Polistes canadensis, assembly GCF_001313835.1. Classification (NCBI taxonomy): domain Eukaryota; kingdom Metazoa; phylum Arthropoda; class Insecta; order Hymenoptera; family Vespidae; genus Polistes; species Polistes canadensis. The sequence goes on from NW_014569626.1 coordinate 253,033, forward strand.
CCTATAAGTATAATAATAAGATGAGTAATGAAACAAGAATTTATGTTAAATTATTCTCATTCAATAATATGATGTATATTTTTAATATTTCATTACGAATTCTTATTATTATTAAAATAATATTCTTATTATTATTAAAATAAAATGTGCACGTAAGTAAATGCGTGCGTTCCTATTGTAACAATTTGCGTGTTGTTACATTGTAAATTTCGGTCGAATGTAAATTAAAACGGTTCATATTCTTGCGTTTGTTGAATAAAAAAAAACTTGCATTTTGTATTTAAAATTTCAACCGGATCTACGTGAAAAGCGTTTGCATGTTTGCGTTAATTTAGGATTGTAAATCGGGTAAGTAGGATCCATTTAAAACGATGTTCATGATTTTTCATTCAACTTGAATAATAAGTTGAAAGAAAAAATGTATGACTCGTTTTACGGGTTGCATTTTTTGAAAAAAAAATTGTTTTCTAATAAATGATTAATATAAAAAAATGAATTTTTTAGAGAAAAATATAAATATTAGAAGTAGAGTCTTAGCCCGTGGGTCTCCGAAAACAGCAACCTCCTAGTGGTGAGACCTGGGTCGGTATTACTTGCGATTTATTCAAATTTAATTGTAAATTATGTAACGCAAGTACTATCGGGCTAATGGCTGTATATTTCAGTGTGTTTCCAAAAAATATTTTCTCTTTTGTCTTTTAATTATATTTAAATAAATATTATACTACTTGTGTATTACATATTACTAATTATATACTTCAGTAAATAAAATTGTATAAAAAATAATTTCTTAAAGAAACACACTGGAAATATTTCTTTTTGTTATCAAATTTAAATAATTTTTAACGACATAATTCTTTTTTTTTTTGTATCAAGTTATCTTTGTTGATATTTAAAAAATAAGGAATAAAGAATAGTGTATTCTTTGATAGTATTATGTCGTCATCGCATTAAGAACCTACTATCGCCCACTGTTAGACTTGTAAACTTTTATGCACTTTTATGCACTTTTATGCACTTTTATGCACTTCTGTATTCTTTGGTAACGTCGGTGTTCTTTATTATCACCTGAATTCGATAATATCAATACCTGTCCAACGGTTAGTTTTGAAAATTTGCCGCTGGAAGGTCCGACAGCGTTACTGTCGGACCTTCCACATTTTCTTACGGTTGACCATAACTATTTTTTGTAGTTCTTCTTCTTGTTTTCCCCCTTCTCTTTACTTACAATCAGTCTGGACCGAAAGCGATTCCGCCTGGGATGCTGTAAAGACGCGCGGTGCCTCTCTGTTCCTAGTAATTGACAGCTGCCGAAAAAGAAGCTATACGATTGGGCGCGTTGAAAGAATAGTATACTTGCGCGGTAGTACAATCAAAAAGTATATAATAGAAAGAACATATTCAAAAATCCTAAACAATCAAGACGAAGTATTTTTCGGTTCAATTTAAAAACCAAAATTTTCGAACATTTATATACCTGTATTTTGTTTGTTTAATTTTTATCTATTTAACGAAGAACTCTTATAATTAACGTGTAATAGAAATATTAAATAATTAAATTTAGTGATCATGGGAACACACGTGTGATTATCTTTCAAAAAATAAGTTTAACAGTGTGACACAAGTTTGCAGGAAGAAGAAGAAGAAGAAGACTAATAAATGTTAACTGTGTCACTGTAATGATTTAATAAAAAATACTATAAACGTGTTGTTGAAACTATGCGAGTGTGAAATGAAAAATCAAAGGAAGGATCTTCGACGTGGCTCGTCAATGTGGATTTTACTTTTAACGTGAATGTGTCCTTTAGATTTAACACGGATTCCGACATGTCCTAGCGTTCATTTTCATCCTTCGTTTTGGTCGGTACTGCTCTTGTAAGTTTTCAATAAGAATTCAATTATCATCCCTTTTTATTTATTTTCTTTTTTTTGTTTTTTTTTACACACAGTTGCACTTCGATCTAAAAGAAGAAAAACTGACATTCGCACAGTTGTTTTTTCTGCGTCAAGGAAGAGAACGTGCATAGAAATTTGCACATCTTAACTCGTTTGAATGCATTCCATGTAACTTTCTTACCTGTGTTTCACTAAATGTACTATAAGTTTCTTTAAGAATTCGCATATACATTTTCCACCGATCATTCATACCTTCCTCTCGATATCGAACGATTTTCATTTCTTTTTTCTTTTTTTTTTGTTTAAATAATTTCTTACAAATTATATACCATAAATCGTAGATAATTACATATTTGTAGATAATATCTTTGATCCGTGTTGCAAAGTCGAATAAAAAGAATCGAATAAATTTATTTTCATTGTAAGGAGATTAATTCGAAAAATAATGCACCTAATTGTTTCATAGTCAAATATATTTTACTTCTTTCTTTTTCTTTTCTTTTTTTCTTTTTTGTCGTTGGAGAATTCGGACTATTCGATTTGATTTTATTCGACGACACGAATCCCAGGATTGGAACGATTTGGATCGTCCTAAAGGATTTACTGCTAACCGGTTAGCAGTAGAGAGAAAGAGAAAGAATTAAAGAATGAGAAAGAAAGATAGAACTCACAAGAGTACTCACTCTAACACAGTGATTCTTCTTCTTCCAAGAGACTTTCGCTCGTTCAACGACGATGACGACGAAGACGAAGACGAAGACGACATGCAAGGATGCATTATTGTCCTCCTCTTATCGACTTCGAAGATTCTAAGAGAAAATGCACATCTCTTCCTTAACAGTTGTGATCATTTCGTACAAATATCATTAACCGTTAGTTTATCCGAGAATTGAATACTCAACACAATTCCAATTTCTTATTTTTTTCTTTTGTTTTTACCTCACCCCTCTTTAATGCCATTGTAATTTTCAAGTCACACGCGCGCGCTTAGAGAGAGAAACAATATTCATTTTATTATAATATAATTTACGAGATACCATTATCTTTTTTTTCTAAGTATAAATTCGTAAAGAGGAAAATAAAATTGGGTTAACATTGTCCTGTATTTGTTCCCCAAATTTCAAATTGATCTTATACTTTATTAGATAATAATGTCAAGATAATCTGATTTGAATGGTAATAAATGGTTTTGAAAAGTAGGTAATCAGGGAGGTAGGAATTTATAATTAACGAGGGTAAAACAAATAATCGTTAACATTCGAAACAGTTTAGAATGAGATTTTAGAGTCTCGGAGGTACGATCAATGTTAAAATAAAAAGAGAAGAATAATCGAATCGTTTTTAAATGACCGATAGCAATCGCTTAAAGGATCTCACGTTTTGTATTTGATTTGCATTGAAATTATCTCGAAGGTCCCAACGATTAAGCGACACGAACGTTAAAATCTATAGGAGAAGGGTACGGTCCAAACGTGGCTGGTGAACGAATGTGAGAAATGGCCCAACTAAACCGGTTTCGTACTTAAATTAAATTAGTCAAATTGATTACAACGCCAGGAGGAATTCATTCGAGTTTAATCCACCTACATGGATAGATCTAACCCTGTCGTATCTCATCATCATCATCATCATCAAAACACTCTAATGAATTTAGGTAATATCAACCGAAATAAAACAAATTACTAACCCTAAGTTATCGATCTAACAGAAATAAGAATCGTTTCAATTTCAAGCATATACAATTGATTGAAAGTTAGAAAACGTGCGGGAGAAAAAAAAAAGGATGGAGATATTTTTGTTTTTATTGAAGAAAAATTAGGTAGATGATCCGGGTAGGTAGGTGTCGTTGATGATATTACCAGTAGAAAAAAAAGAAAGAGAGATGAGATACTTGTGGAGCTACCGTTTCTTTTGTGGTAAAAGGGACACGAGTCTTTCGAAGTTGAGACCAAGTTGTCGTTGGAGGAGATGGGCACAAAAAAGTATTTTACAAAAATCAAAGAAAGGAAAAGAGAGAAAGAGAGGGACTAGGTTGGGAATCTGGTTGTGGAAGAAAGAAGAGGGGTTTAGGAGGATTGAGTATATAAAAGATGTAGGGTTTAGTTTGGGCAGCCCTTGGAATGTAGTGGCCGCGGGCCTGACGGCGTGCACCATGAGACACCAATGTACATATGTATGTGTACGTTTATATTCACTTGCAACACAGACCCATACAAAGATACATACATTTACGTACTCATACGTATACCTTACATCACACTTTACTCCAACTTGTTCACGTATAAAAAGAAATAGCACTGGTGGACGACGACGACGACGACGACGACTGTTGCGTATGTATGCAGTACTTGCTTCCAGAACCGTGTCGAGAATATTCCGTGCCCTGGCAAGGCTCATATTTTTCTTAACACCCACACAAAAGTTTTACAGGAGAGTGCCCCTTTTAAACCTAACACACCTACGCTAACTTTCGACGCATTACGAATGTTCCTTTTAATACAAAACATTATCAACGTGTTTGATAATGATTAATCGAAAATAATATTCGAGTTTGGATGATGAATTTTTATAATATTTATTGTTGCTATTGTTTTTCTTTCTACGTTTATCGATATATAATTTATAGTTTAGTAAAATCGATAAAGGGTTAAATCATTGATCAATTAAATTTGCCACTCCTGCAGAACTTCCGTTCTATCCTTTTAATCTCTGCTAATCGTTAGTTATCATAGTTATAGATCGAACTGCTGATTCATGACTTGATCAGAATGCTTATTACACTCTAACATATTTCAGTTTCATTCGTATATACATTTGTTAAGATTCTAATCGTTTATTCTTCATTTTTTGTTTTATTGAACGTTTCTGTAATTATTGGATATCAATTTGAATGATTGTAGTTTTGTTGTTGGATCGAGATCTATTTTATTTATGATTTTTATCGATCATTTCTCTCTTCTCTCTTCTCTTTCTCTCTGCTTTTCTTTTTTACTTGCTAAGTAGAAGAGATGAAAAATAAAAGATATCTTAGCGGGATAGACAAGTTAAGAGAAGAAATGAGAGAAAAAAGGATAAGAGTGGTCGTGCCACTCCTGGTTGTTGCTGTTGCTGATGTTGCTTGCACTCTGTGGTCCCAAACCTTCCTCAACGCAGCACGTGACTTTCGAAATATAGCTATACCAATCTATCCTCATCAGAAACACACACACACACACGTAGACGCACGAACAGAAGAGGCTCTCACAGTCAGGAAACTTGCTTATGGTTTCCTATACTTTTCTTTTTTTTTATTCTTCCTTTATTTTTTGCCTGATGCACTTTAAAATGACTTCTCGAGGCTTATGCCGTTGCAATTGCGAGCGCATACAAAAATTTATTGAAAAATAAGAGAATAATTTAAACATTTTCTTTTGATGTTAACGATTCTTTGTTTTTTTTCTTTGCAGTTTTATATAAATATGAAAAAAAATGTAGAGAGAAAAGTATGCGCATGCGTGTGTGCGTGTACTTATCTGTACTTGCTTATAAGAAGAAGAAGAAGTAAAAGAAGAAATAAGAAAGCAACGTAACGTTGATACGAAGTAGAACACGTCTCGCTTGTAATACCAGCTCTCGAATCTTGCGTTGAAAGAGTCGCTTCGATAGCAGCCCGTACACTTGTCTCCGGTTTCACTCTTTATGGGATCCTAAGCGATATGACTGGTAGGATCTCCTCTTACTCAGACCCCCCCCCCCCCCTCCCGACAACGTCTACAGGTCATCTCTCTTTCTTTATCCGAAAACCGAGCTTCTTAATTGATCCTTGTATCGATCTTCTCGATCAATTCTTTCTCTCTTTTTTTCTTTTTCTTTGAACTCGTTCGACAAAACTGGATGTACAATGCAGTTATGATTCGAATTAATTATATGCATTCGATGATGCACGTTTCTTTCTTTTTTGTTGTTGTTGTTGCTGCTGCTGTTGGTTTAATTACTTTTAATTAACGTTGTTTTCTTGTGCTGTTGTGTTTTTCCTTATTTCTTTCTTTTTATTATTAAAAGAATTTGACACACATATATATATAGAGAGGAGAAATAATTTTGTACAGTTATTATAATATGTAGGTTGATTTAAATAGTCATAGTTATATGTTTCACGATAGGATCATGCACGCATGCCACTTGATCGGTTAGAAAGGCAGACGTAGGGTGAGGGCAGCCGAGGTCAGTTAAATACAGTCGGGACAACGCCATTTTTGGCGAGTCCGTTTACATTAAACCAGTTTCAAAGACCTCGTACAGTAAACCAGTTACCCAAACCCGAATTTCCGTGTGCACTCGGTCCGCTTAAACGATTTTACCGTGCTTCCAGAATTGCCCTCAGGCATAGTTCAGTCTTTTCGATCGTTCGCCGTTATTAAGCTTCTCGCCCTTCTTTTTTCTCTTCTTTTTCTTCTTCTTCTTCTTCTTCTTCTTGTACCTTTTTTATTTTTTCATTCGATCGGCGAAGAATTTTTTTATTTCAATCGATCAGAAATCAACCTAAACAAATACATTTCCTTTTCCTTACTTCTAACCCCCGACCAACCACTCCTTCTTTACTTCTCTTTTCTTTTGTAATACTTTGCAAGTAGGTTTAATATCGATAGGTTTAATTTTGTTATACTCTTTCCAATCAAAAAAAGTCGGAATTATTTAAAATGAATTAATTCGCAATAGAGAGATTACTCGTTCGATTATTACCTCTAAATCGTATACTCGAATATACTAAAATCATTCGCGAGGAACCCGAAAAACCTGATCCACGCTAATGTCCTCGCAAGATGCAATGTTGGTTGGTTGGTTGGTTGGTTGGTTGGTGTGATACGTTGACGCATGCATCATCTGTAAAAGTAACTATGCGTGAATTGTCCTCGTTCCTCCTTACAAAAAAATCCAACGGGAAAATACAATATTTTTCGTAATTTCTTATTATAATCAAACATAATTACAATCCAATCAAAACTAAATCGGCTAATGCACATTCTAATTTATCAAAGAATTCGTTTTAAAATATCAATGATTAGAAGTAATCGAAAAATCGATATCTATGATCTAAGAAGACGAATATTTCTGATAAGACGGTGGGGAAAATTTGATCGACAAATTGCACATCGAAGAAGGACGATCATGATCATGATCATGATCATGATGATGATGATGATAATGATAATGATGATGATGATGATGAGAACGACTTGGATATGAGATTCGTCGAAGGCTATCTCGCTAAAAAATTCCGCGAAAAGTGGATCGTATGGAGCAGCAGGATCTTCCACTTTGCGAACCGGCAGAATGAGAAGAAGAGCTTGTGCTGGGTATTGGGGGTGAGGATGAGAAGAAGGAGGAGGAGGAGGAGGAGGAGTATGAAGAGGTGGAAATTGGGGTGGGAGGGGGAACTGGGGGGAGAGAACCGAACGCTTAAGGAAGCACTTTGGAAGCCAGGCAGAATAATTGCATACGAGAACCCGTCAAAGCGAGCAACACGAGCGATGCACAAACACGGTGTACACGTAGAACGAGAGAGAGAGAGAGAGAAGGAGAAAGGGTGAGGGAAAGGGAGAAGGAGAAAGAGAAGAGAGTCCTTCTCCCTTCCTTCCTTCCTTCGTATAGTATAAGCGAGAACCAGAACACGTTGAAATATTTCTCGGTACGTTCGTACACCAAACGGTTCGAGCCCAAACTTTTATTTTTATTTTTATTATTTTTTTTTAGGGGAAGATAGAGAGAGAGAGATCAGGGGGGTGGGAGGAGGCAGAAAGAGGGGACTCTGCAACAAGTAAAACGATGCAATTTAACAAAATTCCGAGCAAAGGACTGCAGTCAAAGTTTGCACATACATACGACATACGTATGTACGTAATATGTATATGTGTATGGGTTATGTATTTAAAAATGAGGAAGAAGAGGTTTTGTTTGATTTATTTTTTATGTACAAGTATTATTATTTAATATGTAATTAACATTCAAAAAGGGGGATACACTATTATATTTCTTGTGATAAGATAAAGATATTAAATGTTGTATACAAATTATACGAATTATCAGGATGATCGACTTTCTCGGGGGGTGGGTTGGGGGTTTAATAGGAAGAGAAAGCTTTTTAGCAAGCATTCGAATTAAATAATTAGATCGCGAGTTGTTGATGGTTTTTCTTGTTTCTTTTTTTCTTATTTTTTTCTTTTTTTTTTAAGAATCATTTGCAAATATCTTCAGAAAAGAAAGTAGTCGAGTATAAAATAAAACGAAAAATGTGAAGATATGGGGTTAAAAAGTACATATACATATATATATATATACTTAAGTCGTATGCGCGAATACAAATGCATAGCGTTTCGTTTGGTTGTATTTGAAAAGATGCTCGAAATACCGTTGCGGTCAACGCTTTCGTTGTTCCAAGTTCAGCGGCTCTTGCAACGTGTGTCCTTTTCCTCTCTTCCTTCTTTCGACGATGCAAAAATCGTCCTTCGAGTTGTGGCCAACACCCACGCGCATCGTCCAAACGATTCCCTGTGATCGACCGAAGGTACGAACGAACAAACGAACCAACAAACGAGTCTCCTGTCCACTCGTAAATTATTCGATTGTTTTTTATACCCTTAAAGAAACGTTACTTTGCCCTTAGAAATTTTCTTTTTCTATATTTTTTTTTTTTTCTCTTTTTTCTTCCTTTTCACCCCTTTAAATTTTACGTTCTAACGCGATTGTTTGGTAGAAGATTTCTAACGAATCAGAGATCCTTTTCGTTTACATGTTTTTGGGGAAACTAATTTTTATATTTTTGTTTGTTTGTTTTATTTTTCTTTAGATTTAGATTTGGTTTAAGTGTCTTACGTATGATTTGATTTATTTTGTCTTTTCTTTTTACTAAATACTTTTAACATACGATATATAATAAAATGTAGAGTCCAAGAATTCTTTACAAATTACAGGCCATATCCCGAGATTTAATTAAAATAATTACTAGGATAGTAAATCACGACACGACACGCATTCTTTACTTAATAGAAATTATTAATTAGAATTTTTTGTTCTCTTTCACGAGAACGATACAATTCGTACGACGATATATTTAGATAAAGAAGAGAACAAAAAGAAATAAATTAAATGTATTCAATTAACGCGCGTGGAATAAGTTGTAAGTTAGAATCAAAAAAGGGAATATCAGTTGAGCAATAATTTCCCTCGGTGGCAAAGTTAGTGGTACATTGGTGCTAATTACACCGGTAATTATCCGAGAACGGTCGTTAATGACCTTCGAGAAAGTATTACAGTTAATTACTTTCCTTCGAAAGATTTTCATTAGTCTCGGAAATTGAACTTGCTGATAGAGGAAGAATTTTGATATGGGAATTGACTTTTCCTTTCTTTGACAATACTACTAATTAATTACACGATTATCATCCGCGTAACTTATTATTTTCAAACTAAATATAGACTGACCTAATTGTCATGATAAATGAAATAAAAATTTGATTTGTTTTATTTGTAGGAACGTATAAAAATTAGTAAACAAAATGTGCAGGTCCTTCGAGGCGAGTAAAAGGACCCGGATGCAGGATGAATCTGGAACATCCAAAGATAGATGGTTGCTCTCAGCAACCTTTGTTTTTGAGCGGTACTTCTGCATCTGGTGGAATCTCCGCTCCTCAACAACAAAACGTTCCAACCAATGCAACACCTCCTGAACATTATGGTGGACCATTGAGTTTAAGTATCTGCATATCTGATTCTGGTCACGAGATACTTAGGCCAAAACCAAGACGGTAAGTGTAATCGGTAGAAAACAAAATATTAAAAACAATTGTATTGATTATACAATTTGTTATTAAAATTGTTAATAAAATTTGAAGTAGTCGAGAGAGATGACGATCGTAATAAACGTTAAAAGATACGAGTTTTCGTAAAGTTTAAAAGCAAATAGAACAAAGATGAAATCAAAAGAATCCCTCGTGGCCTTTTAAGCTGCTCATAAGAAAGACATCAGCTCTTAGTCTTCGAGCGAGACCACCTTTCACGATTATCAAACGTTTTCTCGTCGAAGATTACGTCTTCGCATTCCTTTTAATACTTATCCTTACGACTGGTTCCTTTCCGTTCAAGAGGGCCTACATTTTTTTTTCTCGGTTCCTACCAAGACTCGAATTCTCTTTCTTTCTCTTTCTCTGTGCGTTCGCATTTTAAATTCGCATAAAATTGTCTTCCTATGAAACATTTATTTCTATTCGAAATACCCAAAGGTTGGAAGATGATCGACGATAAAAAAAGAAACACAAAAAAAAAGTACTCGCGTTGAAGATTTATGTCGATTGGTAAAAAGAAAAATTGCCGAATTATTTTAGAGATACATTATTAATGTTAAACGTAAAAGAAACGACGAATGTTGTTTTGTTTAACCCTTTGACGTCGTATTTATTATATTAGATTTCTTTTGCCGATCTTTAAGGAACCCCCTAACGTTTGATTTTCCTTAAAAAAACAAAAAGGAAAAAGAAAAGATCAATTTGAAAGGGATCACAGACACAATGAAATATATTCTCACGAAGGTAGTCAAACTTCCCTTTGACTTCTTTCGATAGTATGGAATTCGTTTTCTCTTGGAGATCGTGTGAACGTTCGAAAGAAAGATAGGAACATAAAAAAAAAAAAGAAAGAGAGAATATAAAGTCGTTCGTTACAAGGAGTAATATAACTTGACTGCTGTGAGGGCGAATTAGGATGAAATAGAAATTAGTCTATGATGATTGTTAGGAGAAAGAATTAGCGATCGTGCGAAAGGAGAGTTTCAGTTTGTATTTAATTGGTTATCCGAAAGTGGGAAATATTCGAGGAAAAAGTCGGAAGGTTATCTGAGAACGAAACGATCGAGATAATGGCGCCTGTTTGTTTCTGTGTAGTATGTGTGTGTGAGAGCAGAAGAAAAGGGAAGAAGAAAAAGAAAAAGAAGAAGTGGAGGAAGAAGAAGAAGATGATGATGATGATGATGATGATGATGATGATGATGATGCCTAGGCAACTGCACACAAGCTCTAAGATATTTAGGTTAATGGCCTAAAGGAATCATCCTTTCTTTCCTTCTTTCCTTCGTACCACTACGTCGATCTTAAACTGGCTTTTACTAGCACCGATCTGCACAAGTTAAATCACCGGTAGGTCAGGGACGTGACGTGTTCAATCCTCCTCTCTCTTTATCTACAATTTCAAATTATTTTCATTTTCAATTAAACAAATTTTCCAAACAAAAAACGAAACCAAAGAATTTTCCTTATTTCATTTTGTGCTAACACATAAATTCGTATTGATAATTTTATTCTCCAATTTATGTCATCAAATAATTACTATTGTTATGTGTAAATTTCATTATGATTATCGTAGTCGTGCTTTCTTTTCTTTTTTTTTATATATATATTTAATTGTTCGATTAGAATTGAGAATTTCAACGATAAGACGTTTAAGTTTCTATTTTTCATGAATCTTTTATATGTGAGAAGTAAAAGCTGGCTATGAACAATTAAAAAAGTACATTGTTAATTAACATGGGAACGTAAAAGAAAGATAACTCGGCAAAGTGAAAAGACAATACATAGTCGATGCTCCCCTTTCTTCCTTTCATCGTTTTTTTTTTTTATTTCACTTACCAATCTTCACAGTTTACCTTGATATCACACTTTTTAATCTTCCTAGGTCAGGGCCATATCTTTCAATTATAATTTTCGTTTATCTTTTTTTTTTGTCCGAGAGTAATGAGAATCTCGAGTGCAATGAAAATTTAAAATGAAAACACACTCTGTTATCTAATATCAGATGAATGAATGCTAACGATTATTTTTTTCTTGCGATAATATTCTAATGGAAATTTGTTAATGATCGTGACATGTATAAAGAAAAGAAAAGTAAAGAGAGAGAGAAAAAAAAAGGAAACTTTCGATTATATATTGTCGTTTCATTACCGTAAAGATACGGCTCGTTAATCAATTTAATGTCTTCGCTTGTAAGTGTTGTCGCCCTTGACACCGGAGTTTCGCCTAAGTGAACACGAACAATGTCTGCCTTGAAGTCTTCTTCCAAAAGCCTTTCTCATAAAAGGCGAGGCAAATGGAGTATCCCATAAGCATACATATACACACACACATATATATAAACAGATGTTACAGATTAACAGTTTCATTCAATTATTCTTATTTTGTTGACTAATAATCGATCGAGATAAAAACATTTTTCTATCGATTATCAATTAATTATAGTCGTTTCTCTCTTTCTCTCTCTCTATGATTTTCAAGGAATAAAAATATCTAGGACGTGTTATCGTAATAAAGAAAGAAAAAAACAAAATGAAAGAAAATTAGAACAGCTGCACCCCGATGAGTAGAATTTTCATCCTATGCTCTTGGAACTTTCAATTAAGCACCGCTATACCAAAGAAACGATCCAAGATCTACGAGGTATTTGAAACACTGTTATAAAACGGATCATGGGTGAGTGTGTGAGAGAAAAGTAGAGAGATTGCGTCAAGTATCGATATTCTGTTTGAAAAATGTCGGCCAACCGGCACTCTTGTAAAGTAACATATTAAAAGGAAGATTAGGTAGTTCTAGATACACATTATGACTGGTTTTACCGACTACCTGACGACCACTTTGAAACGTCAGAATAAAATAGTTTCTTACACCAGATCAGTTAATACCGGTTTAGTATTGAAAATAGGCCAAATCATAGAGGAAAAGTATTAATCTTAAATGTACATATATAAAGTTACTTTCAAATGTTCCCTATTTGAAACATTACAGAATATGATATATAGTTTTCATTTACGTTATTCGACTTATCTTTATTCGTAGGCCAGTTTTGTTTTTTTGTTTCTTTTTGTAAAACACATTTCGGATAATACACGAATGTGATAATAATCGATCTGAGATATTATTTAAAAATCCAAATATAAATATTTGAAAGATATATCTCCCATAAAACAACGTACGAACAATACTGACCATAAAACCCCCTCAACAGGAAGAAGGATAGACAGGGGAGGGTGTTTTGCTCGGTTAAGAAAGAAAACGTAATGACGACAATGGAAAGAGTAAAAAAAAAAGGAAAAAGAAAAGGAAATAAAAAAGGTCGGACATAAGATCGTCACGGATGGCGATCAGGCAGGAGGTGGAGGAGGAGGAGGAGGGCGTTGTGATTCGTAAGTAAAGCAGAAGTAAGGAAGTAGGATGGTCACCGGAAGTTCTCCCTTAAATCGCATGGTTGGTTACCATTCTCTTTCTTTTCTCTCTCTCTCCCTCCCACCCTCTCCCTCTCCCTGTTTGTAAAAGCAGTACTATAGTCAAGTTAATACTACTATGTTAGTTGATATAACAGTTTGCAAGTAGCGACCTCAAGCTAGTTGTTCGGATTTTCGTATAGAGAGAGAGTAGAGTTAGTCATAGATGGATATACTTAACTTCTTCACAGATTGTCTGTCTGTCTTTCTGTCTGTCTGTCTATATATGTGTGTGTGTGTTGTACAAACTTTAACTCTACTAAAAAGGGATATACAAGTATCAAGAAGATAGAGATTATCGTGAAAACAAGGCACGAACTCTGAAAGGAGGAATCGAAGTCACGTTTCACGTGACTCTTTTCCGTTCTCTCTACGGAGTCATTTCTTTTCTATTTTTTTCTTTTTTTTTTGTTTTTCGTTTCCTTGGGGTTTCTATATATATTTTTTTCTTCTTCTTCTTTTTTGGAGAACTCTCTTCTCTCACAGAGGATCGAGAGAAAGATAGGATAGATAAATCTAAGGCAAAGTTAATGTGAAACTGAACAAGGAGAAAACATTGAGAGAGAGAGAGAGAGAGAGAGGAGAAAAAGATAAGAAATAAAATATAAACCGCAGGTGAGACACGCGATCACCACTCTATCGTCACGTGGAAGGAAATCTGTGTCGAGATGCGACGATTAATTAATAAAATTATTTTAACGAATCTCGTTTATCGATTAATTTTTGTATAATAATTTATCATTTGTATAAAAATATTTGTGTGTATGAGAAAAAGATATCGAACAAAAGAATAATAGGGGGATGAATTACATTCCCACGAATAATATCGAACGGTGATGATGTTCCCCTTATATACGTGAATGAAGAAAGGAAGGAAGAAAGAGAAGTATCAGTGACGTGAAAGAAAGAAAGAAAGAAAGAAAGAGAGAGAGAGAGGGTACCTGTGGTCGTCTCTCCGAAGGAAGTGCACGCGTTTCACCTGCACTCTGATGCACACAGGAAGCCTCCACGTCGAGTCTGCTCAGTCATCTGTTTACATCGAAACCGAACCGATGACTCGGATAACGCGAGCTTGCTACTCCTTGAACGATCCTATCGAAGAAGAAGAAGAAGAAGAAGAAGAAGAAGAAGAAGAAGAAGATGCTTTCCCCCTTTTTCGTTGGGGGTTTCTAACGAGCTGGGATCTCACTGAATTCTCTTTGCTTTTCTAGAAAATAGGAAAAGCAAGAGCTCGTTAGAAGACGTTACTTCCTTTTATTCTGAGACCCTTGCAGTGTTGGGTGACGTGGGGTGATAAGAATCTCTGTTTCGAATAACGACCGATATATATAGTGATTTAGTTTTGAAAATATAAAATAAACGAAATCAACGATGAGATAATGATAAAGATATGTTCATTTAAATGAATTATTTTACTTTTCTTTTTAAATCAACGTTAGTGCGATCATCATTTGATAATAAAGGAAGAAAGGAAATAAATCAAAGAAAATGACATGAGACCGTCATCGTCATTATCTTTCTCGTCCACCTCCTCGTATTCAATAAGAGGACAGTGTTCGAACAAGGATTGTACTTGTCTACTTTGTCGTGAATTGAATGACTGCGAGATGAGTACTACGGTTGAAGTTCAACAGCCTATGGCAGACAGTGGCAATTTTATTTTACGTCGTCCAGTTACGACTTACATTAATTCCCATGAATCTACGGGGGAATGGGAATATGATAAAACCTCGACGTTGGAGGATAGAACTCGTAGGAGATTCGACAATAAAAACGAAATCATTATCGGTGTACCATCTAAGTCAACGAGAACCATTGACGTTCCTCACAAAACGGTGATTTATTTCGGTGACACAAGTATAAGGGAAAAAGATAAGAAAAATTGTCAAAATGAATGTCATCGAGATGAGATAGTTTCTTCTGGAAATAATCTTGAGAGAAATGAAACTATCTCAATGATAGATAACGCGAATAATAATCATGAGATCGTAGTGAACGTCACTCCGAGCAGGGAAGACGTGCTAAGGATCGAGGAGGACGAAAGCCAGATCGAGGATTATTGGTCCTTGCCCGGGGACACCACTGGGTTCAAGGCTGACTGGAGTTTCGTTCAGCAATGGCGCCTTAGGGGGTAAATCACGATCGAGTTCAAGACAAATCGTTTCTTCTCGGAGTAATCTTGTTCAGTGAATATTCTTACATGTGCATGAAATTCTCTCCTTTAACTTTTCCATAGTTTTTTTTCTCTGTCCCCTCTCCCTCTCTCCCTCTCCCTCTCCCTCTCTCTCTTACTCTTTCTTTCTTTCTTTCTTTCTCGCCTAATTATTAAACATGGAATATGTTGATCAGTGATTTAAAAATTCTCATTTTCGTATTTCAAAGTTGGATGACTTGTTGGATGATAGTTAACGATGCATAAATTATTTCCTTAGAAAATCAGTAGAATGTGACGAAGATTATTACGACACTTGTAACATCGCAAGCGTATCGACGTTCCATTTAGGAATAGTTAATCTTCAGTATATATATATATGTATGTATAACTCATTAATGTGTCCTACGATGAAATGTTTGTAGTAATCGTTAGATCGACAGCATTCGAAGTATTCGATTTTTAATTCAACGTTTCTCGAATCAATTACGAGATATTTTTCAAGATTCTTAGAAGACGATATCGCATTCATTTTCCTCCGAGTTTGTTTTATTAGCTCTTTTAGTTTTAACATAATCCATCCTTTATTTCTATTTCTCTCAAAGAGATGGAACATCAATCCTTAATGATGCGTATTTCAAGTTGGATTATACTTATTACATAATGTCGTACCCGTTTTAATTGAACTTCATTAATGATAATGTTGAAGAAAATTATTTCGTTGTTGTGTTGTGGGGAGTTTTCGTTTGAAATTATTCGCGAATTAATTATTCTCAACAATTATTAAAAGAGTCAAGTTTCCCCACGATCTCTTGTTTCGGTTCATTTACCTTAGAACTCGTTCATTCTTTTTTAAAACTCTCATCTACGCGAGCATAATCGCACGCTACTACTTTTTCTCATCGCGGAGAAAGTAATTTTTTTGTATATTCGAACCAGCTACTCCTACGCTTAAGATCGTGAAATAGATAAGGGATCTGATTAGAAACTCGCTCGGAAACAAATGTGCATATTTATGAAAACGTGTAATAGAAACAGAAGAAAAGAAATGAAGAAAGAAAGAAAGAAAGAAAGAGAAAAAGAAAATAGAAATCATTGAAAACTTGTTTATCTTTTTAAACGATCATTTATTTTTAAAACAATCAGATATGTAAAATATATATATATATGATTACTTTTTTTATTTCATGTTTTATCCAACTTATCTAACATCATTTGTTACCTAAAGAAATCGAAAATTTGTCGTCGATTATTTTTCTATTCTAACTTTCGAAAATAATATATCTATAATTTTGTTCGTGAATGATTAAATGAGAGACTGACTGAGTAAAAAAGAAAAAAAAACACACACACACGCATTCCATTATTCCTGTCTATTGCTAGTGAACCTAAATATTAACTCTCTTTTTCTTTCGATCTCTTCCTTCTTCTCGTTCTTCCTGTTAAGATAGAAATTTAATGCGAGGCAAACCGAAAACGAATCGTCGACTGGTCCAGACGGTAATTAACGAGCTGTCCTCCTTCATGGGGTATCAAATATCAATTATTTATCGCCGTTATCCCACGAGCCCGCATATTCCTCCTTCTTCCGTCGTATTCTGAACTTTCCTTAATACAGGGTGGCTTGAAAATTCAATACTCACAGAAAACGCAGATCAATTGATAGCAAGAAACATTTTCACGTATTTCCAATTTAGCCATTTTTTCCAAAACACTTTTTATATTACGTCCAACGTGATAAAATTATCATCAATTGTGTTGATCAAACAAAAGCAGATATTCTTGTCTTTGTTAATTTTACTCGTTAACACTATGATAACACGTAAATGATTTTTATTTTATTTTTATTTTTTTTTTTTATAGTCCTGGTGGTGGTAGCGGACGTGAAGTATATTGTCCCCCATATACAAAGGATTTTACAGAAAATCAGTCGAAAAGTGGTGTCCACAATATGGTTCATATGGTTGCGGAAAGGGACACGGATAGCGTTGCGCCTACTCCGACCCCTCAACATCCCCATCCCTCTCAGCATCATCATCTCAGTTTGCACGAGCTCCGAGTACTTCAGGTATTACTCTTACTATTACTATTTTTCTTATATACCCAACACATTATACCATGATAATTTTCAACGATAGTTGAGAAATTATATTTGAAAGAACCTTCTAACGCGTTCTAACGAATGAAATAAAACTGAAAAAGCTTAAAAGAGTTAAGATCCATTAGATTTTCTCAACGTGTAGATAATATAAACGTCTAATAAATCATTGTAGGAGAAATACACATGACATAAGACTAATAATACGTTTTCTCCCCCCATTTGCCGTCAGCCCTCCCGCTCCCTATTTATGATCGTTTAAAATTTTAAAAATTATTCAAAATAATATCTGATTTAATTTGTTTTCTTTTTCTTCATCATCATCGTCGTAATGAAGAAAAATATATTGTCGGGTTATTATTCGAAGTCGTCGTCGTCGTCGTCGTTGTTGTTGAACGTAACCACGGCTAACAAATCATGGCAGTCGGTTGTAAAAGACGAACGACTTTTGTAGAGGCGACCAGAATGCGCTGGTAATAGCTCCTCCGACGAGAATCGATCGTCCGGGCACGCAAGCATGTCGGATACCGGTGGTCATACAAGCAGCAGTTCTCCGCCTCATCGTCATCACAGGTCGCACAGTCCTCAGCAACTGAACTCTGTGCCAGAAGATGATAGATTGTCAGCTTCGGTTACCCAAAGAAATGGTAGAAGCAGATCCGGACAGAATCGTAACAGACATCGAGCTACCCCTGCTAAGGTTTCATATCTTTATATTTTATTATTTCTTTTCTTTATTTTTTTCTTTGAAATCTTGAATACACACGAATTTTCGTTTATATATAGTAAATTTATAAGAGAAAAAAAAGTACCCGCTCGATTATATTTTCTAAAAAGATAGTTAAAAGTTGAAATGATTTTGGTTCGATACGATTGGTCCATACCCTCCTCGCATGCTCTTCTTCCTTTAGGGAGATTCGTATTACGTACGTTCAACGACCTCTTTACAGCTGCAGGTACCATGGTCGGGTTCTGGTCTGGAGGACATAAAATTAGCGATTCAGCAACTAACCATGCGTTCCCACAAGTCTTCCTCGACTTATTCGTCGTTGAGTGGTTCGGAGAGTTCCGAGCCAGCAGTTAGAAGACTGATGAGACATAGTAGTTTAGAGACGATCAACACTAACGTTACCAGTGCTGACGAATTCGTTTGGGTCGACTCTCACAATAGACTGGTCGAATTGCAGCAATTACCATGGACTCATCATGATGTATTACGAGTATTGCAGAATGGCCGTACGAAGGAACATATGGAACAAGTTTCAATGGAGACCATTCCTAGACTATCATACTTATTGCAACGTGCTTTGGTCAGAATCAGCCGTGAAACTCAACGATTGGCAAAGCCTATTGGTCTTTGTAGCAAACACGAAGTCTACAGTGCATTTAAGATTGTCCTTTGTCCAGCTTTGGCAGATTCCTGTACAAAGGTATAAATCATTTTCTATCTATCCATCAAAATATTCAATCATTAACATTTGTTGATACACTTTCTGATTGCAAGATTGCTTTCAGGATAATATCAGGTAATAAACGTGCATAAATATATATATATATAAAAGTGTGATCAGTTTACATGGGGTTCACCCAGTATACTTAATAGGTGTGTCGACTATTTCCATGAAATATGGGATGAAGTTTAGAATAAACTGATCATAACTCTTCCTTCGTGTGTAACATAAAGCTCACATTCTTCATAGGCTTGTCTACGAGCAGCTGCTATGTTTGCTGTGTCCGGCGATCAGCTGAAGCAATCGAAGGCATCTCGTTCAGGACTGCAATTACCTGTTGGTCGATTTCTCCGTTGGATGTCGGACGTTAGGCTTGGAAGAATGGTGCACGAGTATGCTGCAGTATACCTAACGGCAGGTATCGAAAATCTCTTGGAAGAGATTTTGTTGCAGTGTATGCCAACAGAACCACACACGACTCTAACTGCTACAATGTTGGAACATGTAATAGCAAACAGTGGTGACTTGTGGGGTCTACTCCAGCCTTATGCTCATCTCAATGCTGGACGTATTGCTTCTGGTATAATAAATTGTTACGACAGAGTGTTCACGTTTTTATTATTATTTCTTATTCGAGTTAATCATTTGTTATATTTTAGGTGCCCTCGCAATGCCACGTTGGGCAAGCGTGAGTTCATTGAATTCTTCATCCTCTTCTCGTAGTGGTAAAGAAGCGATAGGATCCACATTGGAACCTTCCTTTCTAACAACATGTATTGGCTCAATGTCCGAACTAATCGAGCTCATATCGAAAGTAGCACAGTCTGGAAGATGTCCAGTACCTTTAACAGCTAAAGCTTTGAATGCTTTGTTCTATTACATGAGGTGTTCCCAAGTACGTAGATGTTTCTCTTATCAAAATCATTTGATCGCGACAATAATGAATTGCTGCGACTATGATCATTTGTCATTTCAGCTCGAACATGGTGAGAGAGGCTCAGGAATACAAGAGTTAGCTTACGAAAGAGCTTATGTCGTTCTTCCACCATTGATCGAGTGGTTACGTATAGCAGCAGCTCATGCCGAGCATCGACATGCTCTTGCCGTCGATCAGGATGACATTAATCAAGCTGCTAGATTACTTTTACCTGGCGTTGATTGTCCGGTTAGACCGATATGGTAAGAAATTTATTTCACATAGATGTAGATATTCGTATTTAATGAAAAAACATAGAGATAAAAGTGAATATCCTATGAATTATTTAACATGAAATATTTCAGTTCCGAGGAAATCACAGTTTGCTCGAAACGTATCGACGACTCCGAGTACGTACGTCTCTTAACAACGGACATGGCTTTTAAAATGTTGACCAGTGGTCGAGGAGAGCTTATAGCACAGGCGATGCCATTGTTACCATCGACGAAAATCAACACTGTCAACGATAGCGGTTTTACCGCATTGATGTTGGCTTGTATTAATGGGGACGAGCAAGCTGTGGCAGCTCTGTTGGATGCTGGAGCAGATTTGAATATCGAGAGTCCACCTCCAAGTACTAGTCAGTCGTCTGGCACTCCATCGAAAGTATCCACCTCGTCGAGTACGGCTATCGTGAGAAGTCCTGTTAATCAGTCGATGATGACAACACCAACTAATAAAAATGGTTCAACTTCGTCACCGGGTGGTACTCCTTGTAGTAATTCGAGTAACGCCTATTACGTTCAGACTGGATTCAATGCTGAAACGCAACACTGGACTGCCCTGACTTATACAGCATTGTTAGGTCACTGTAATATTGCTAGAATGTTGTTGGAAAGAGGAGCAGCTGTAGAAGGTGGTGCAAAAGTCAGCGAAGATAAGTGTACTGTTACTCCATTACAAGCTGCTACTGCATCGGGCAACAACGAGATGGTAGCTTTGCTCTTAGCTCACAGTGCACAACCATTCTTGTCTACTTTGATAAAAGACTCATTTTCTTACACGGGTTCGGCTCAACGTGGTTGCTACAGGTAACAACTTTCTAAACTATCGATGAAATTACTTTTTATATGAAAAGTAAAATTTGAATTAACTGGTTATGAGATAAAACTACAAATGGCGCTTTTATCACAGCGCAGTATCGGTGGCAACAGCACACGGTCAAAGAAGTTGCCTTCATCAGTTGTTATCTCATCCATTAAATTTCTCAGCAAAACGTGGGGAAAAAGAAATCTTGTCTTTGGAGGAGATACTCGCAGAAGGTAATGCGAGTACCAATCCTCAGCAACAAACTGTCGATGGAAAAAATGGTCATAGAGAGGGCAAAGAACCGGTATTTAACAAGTTACAAACGAAGGCACTTCAGGAAGCAATGTATCACAGTTCTGAAAGCAATCATTTAGGTACAAATAAATTGGAATGTTATTTGCTAAGGTGTAGACAATTTAATCGCATTATCGATAAACGTATTTGTTCGTTGTTGCAGACATCACTATGGAACTTCGTGGGTTGAAAGTAGGATGGACTTTACATTGTTGGATGCACAGTCTTGCAACCGCTCATGAAATGAGAATAGATTCGGTCATAGATCAATTACTTCAAGATTTTCTACAAGTTTGTCCCGATGATTATTCAACCCAATTCGTACAGGAATGTTTACCACTTTTATTCAACATATTTCGTTACAGCAAGGTAAATCTTTAAAGTTAATTATCAACAATTAAACTAAAAATATTCTAATCATTTTATATTTATATAGAAGGAAGGTACAACGCTTCTTCTTGCTGATATATTTTGCACATGTTTTGGTTGGGAGCCAATCAAACCAATCAGAGATACAACACTTTCAAGTGGTTCAAGGATAGATCCGAAATTCGTCAACAATCCTGAGCTAAGTGACGTACAATTTAGAGTCGAAGGAAGAGTCTTTTATGGACATAAAATTGTCCTGGTAACATCATCACCAAGATTTCGAAATATGTTAAGTTCTAAATTATGTGAAGGCAATCCACCTATCGTGCAAATCAATGATATTAGATATCACATCTTCCAAGTAAGCAGTAAACGATTATTTTAATTAATTATAATGAATTCATTACACAATATGAATATCATAATTGTTAATACTTTAGATGGTCATGGAATTTCTTTATCACGGAGGATGTGCAACTTTGGAAGTCAATCAGAGCGACGTTTTAGAACTAATGGCAGCTGCTAACTTCTTTCAACTTGATGGTTTATTAAGATTTTGTGAAGCCCAATGCTCAGCAATGGTCGATTTAGACAATATCGTTTCTATGTATATTCATGCGAAGGTATACGTATTATTGAAAATTCTTAACATTGTCAAGGAAGAAACATTAATTAAAATTCATTATTTGCAGGTTTATAATGCAGCTCAACTCTTAGAATATTGTCAAGGATTTTTACTGCAAAATATGGTCGCACTTTTAACGTATGATGACTCCGTAAAACGTTTATTGTTTGCTAAGAAATTACCAAATCATGATGTTCTAGCAGGCCTTTTACTTACTCTACAAGCAAGGATAAAAGCCAGAAGATCTCAACAAGTAAATAAAATTAAAACGTAGAACGTTTTATATTTGCCAAACAAAATGCACTGGAGAATAGTAGCAATTAAAAAAAAAAATATATTAAAAAATAAATAGATTCGTTCTAGTAACTTTTAT
This sequence comes from Polistes canadensis, assembly GCF_001313835.1. Taxonomy (NCBI): domain Eukaryota; kingdom Metazoa; phylum Arthropoda; class Insecta; order Hymenoptera; family Vespidae; genus Polistes; species Polistes canadensis. The sequence continues at coordinate 275,577 of NW_014569626.1, forward strand.
AAACATATTGTAATTACAATATCAATCAAATGCTGTTTTATACATTCAGTACACATAATTTTAAATATTAATTACTTGAAATGTATATTATATGTACATATCACTTAAAAAATAGAAGAATACTCTCCATTCGCAAACGAATAGGTCGAACGAAGCTAAATTTTATTAATGAATGAAAGATGATTAGTTTTTTTAATCGAAAAAAGTCAAAATTGACATTGACCATAATATTTTTAGTTTATTTTTTAACAATCCAATACGAAAGTTCCTGTATTCGCCTCGGTACTGCACTTCAATCGAGTTATAACACAAATTTTTCATTTGTGATCAGAAATGATGAAGTGAACAAATATATAAAACAATTATATATAATTTTTATATCCAAGTCAATGGCAATTTTATGGCATTTAAAATTATAAGAATGTTGGTAAAGATCTTAAAATAAAAAGCTCGAGCGGGAATAAACAATAAAATGTTATCATTGTTAAAGTGCTATTTATTTAGAATGTTAATGAATATCTTTATGTACAATATGTAGATTATAATCCTAATGATAATGTAATTACTTGGATTTTTGGATCGTGGAATGCCTATAATATAATTATATATGAAATTAGGTTGGATTTTCAAAAAGGGACTATCTCAATTGATTGATAATTAATCATTCAGTATAGCCTTACATATGGCAAATATGCATAACATTCAATAAATCCAAAATCTTTTTGTATTCTCAATGTATAACACGAAACGAAACAAAAAAAGAAAGAAATCACGAGTTATATATATATACGATCCGAATATAAATATATTTATATATAATTGTATGTGTGTGTTGATATATATCTCAAGCACTGTACAAAACCAGCAAACGTAAAATAATCTAATTGAATTAATCCTCAATTAACAAGTAACTAACAGAGCAACGCAAACAACAATTGGAGAAAATGATAGATAAAATATGAGTATATATAAATAAAGATAAATTAATATATATAGGTACTAAAAGAAAAATTTTAAATAATTAATGTAAATATTTTAAGTAATCAGTATAGATATTTCATACTATACAGTCTTATAATCGTGCATAGAATGAAGTAAGTATTCAAATAAATGGCATTTACCTATCATGGCTCTTTTCATTTATGATCAATAATATGATTTATTAATTTATATATGCATATAAATTAATATATAATATTTTTTAGTAATCTTTATACATATCAATTATATATAATAAATGTATGTACATATGTATACGTACACATACAACAATTATATAAATATATATATGTATATTATTGTGTCCGATATAATGGCACAAAAGTTATTACACAAAGAAAAGAACACGTTTCAGCTATATATAGCTTTTAATGATAAACGATGTATCATTATTTGCTTTTAATTTGTTTAAATAATTTGTCATTATTCCTTTTCTATTACTCTTATAAATATGATATCATTTTCCACGAAAATGTATCAACGGGACTATAAACGCATTTGAATGTTCGTTCAATGAATACTTCATATATTTATTCTTTATATAAATTGTTTGTTGCATCTAAAATAACAATCACAAATATTTCTATTAGGTCAGATATTAGAAGATCTGTTCATTGTATTTGCTCTCTTTATTATTTTTTATGTGGTATATTGAGTTTAAAAAACAAATAAAGAAAAGCAGTAGTAAAATACTCTTAAAAAGAATAAAATAATAATGCATAATTTAACTAGGAAAATAATATATATTAGTTCAGAGCAATGTAAAGAAATGTTTAATCTATTGCCATTAAACAAAGGATACAAATAGTTATAAAATCTGAAGTCATAAAACAATGCTAACATTTTTCTTCTTAATTTTTTTTTCTTTTCTTTTTTTTTTTATATAAACTTCATGCATAATCGAATACCCTTCGGCAACAGCAACAGCAACAGCAGGAAATGCCACGCAATGCTTATCTTTATATCTCGAGATTAATAAAAAATATAAACACGATAAAATAATAAAGATCAGGCAAAGCACGAACGAATAATGCGTACTATAAAAAATAACATAAATGATTAATTATTATATATATATATATAGGCTTTAAAATACAATATATTGTTTGTTTTAAAATTTATCACCTTAATTCTTTTTTCGAAGCTTCCAAAATAAAATGTTTTTTGTTTTTTTAATTAATTAATGCTCCCTAACTGTTAATTGATCCTGCAGTTAACTTCGATTTTATTTTAATATGATCTATATTACTATTAATAAAAGATTAATTAAAGATAACGATACATTGAGAGCACAACTCGTAATAAAATTTTCTATATGCTTCTACGTATGGTATTAACAAATATTTTTGGGAACCTAATAAAAAATAAACTAAGTTTTTTCTCTCATAATAATTCAAAATTTACATTAAATCGTTTAAGAGCATATACAAAAAAAAAAAAGAACAAGTCTCTATTCTCTTTCCAGTTCGAATTCAAATATAATAATAACATACCAAAATAATAATAGCAACTTCAACATAGCGATATATCTAAAAATCGTATATTATAATAATAATAATAATTAATTGAGACAGCCCTTTTTGATAAAATCTTGTCACCTATATCAGTTAGGAGCGCTAACTTAATTTAGTGACTAGAATAATAATTACTACAATGGCGACTATAATTGCAAGTAACAAGAAAAGATATACTTTTCGGCGAAACTTGCTTTGGTAATTACTTCCCTTAATTAATTCTTGTGCTCCCAATTCAACATTGCCATAAATATTCTCTATATTGTTATCAACGGTGTCTGAAAAATAATATATTATAAATTAATGAATTAATAATTTCATTCATATTTATGTATACGTATTGTTGCATGATACTACCCTATATGAGTCGCTAGTTACGAAAGGGTTAAAGAAACAAAAAAACCAAGAAAAATACATACTAATAGTGTCTCCTTGTTGATATGCCAATGCCGCAAGTTCTCGCATAATCTGATTTACATCCAATATATCTCCCTCAATGCACTTTATCCTATCTTCTCTCTCCAGCAGTAATCCTTGTTGAAATTCAAGAGTTCTATAGGGAGACAGAAAAAGATATTGATTTTACGTATCCTGTAGATTGTAATAAATATAAAAAATTATTAAATACTGAAAATACCTTAAAAATGACTTACCATACACTCAAGTGCATTTTATAGCTTGCTCTTTATATAAATAATACATGATGGAATTACTTAATCTTTCACTGAAATTTTAAATTTAATCTATTTTCATATTCCTGCTATAAAATCCACAAACTATGACTACTGTATAAAAATTCTAGAAAAATAATCCTACAGAGAGACAATTTTTGTACAACTACACAAACGATAGGTTTAATAAAACACTATTATTAATTGAATCAGTTTCACTTTCGCTGAACTAAAAGTACGAATAAATAGAGCATATCAAAGTTAAAATGACTTTTAAAATTAGAAGAAGGACAAGAAAGGAAAAGAAAAAAAAAAAACATCATATTCAAACCTTTGTGTTGTTCTGCGTTCATCATCTTGAATTTGAAGCAAACTTTGCCTTTCTCCTTCGTCATCGCCTTCGGAAATATTTTCTACATTACTGGTAATCAAAATATGACTCTTCATTTTTTCAGCAATCGACTGCAAAGTGTATTACATTAATTAAAATCGTATAACGATATTTAAATACAGTAGAATGTTATACCACTGGCATGATATTTTAACACTTTACTGACCGCCCGCTCGCCGCATATACTCTCAAACGACGGTTGTTTTTCGGTAAGCGTGGGCAATAAAAAGCTGATTAATAAGCGATCGGTCAGTAAAGTGTTAATTTGTTAAAGATATTCAAACAATTCGTACCATTTGCATAGTTGAATACCGTTGCAATGCATCTTTAAAATCAGTTGTTAACTTTTCAATTTGCAATTTTTGTTGTTTGTCACCTCGCCTCATTAACACAGTAAGTCTTGCTATATCTTTGCTGGTTTGAGTTACGACTTGATTTGTAATGTATTGCGTTTCGTGTCTAGATAATAATAGTATATAATTAATTATGAATTATGATATAACAAATATGAAAGATATAGTCAAGTTAGAAATTTAACGTACACTTTATCCCTGAGTGCTGTGTTATCTTTGTTTGTTCCAATGTTTTTGTATGAACGTTCGAGAGTTCTCCAGCTTGTATTAATTGTATATATATTAGTAGTTATATTCTCACTGAGATTATAAAGTTCAGTAGGACTAAATCCTACATCAGGTACATCAGTCCGCTGGTCCGTGGACCCATAAGTTTGAGAACTGTGAGCCATTCTGTAATAACAAATTTATTACACCATAAGTTTATATATTACTCAGAAAAATTTAAATATAAATTTAAAAAATATTTAGATACAGAAAAAGAAACCATTTTACATAGAAACTGAAGACTATCCATTTATTCAAACACAAAGGTTAATTATCTTTTGTTACCATGATAGTTCATTAAGCAATATAACATATCATTACAACAATTTAAGGTAATTACAAAGAACAAGATACAGTAACCATGTGTTTTATATTACTTTATTGTCATATATATCACTTATTAATGAATTTAATTATTGCAACAAAAAATGTAAAAGAATTGGAACATCCAATTATTATATTAGACAAATTAATGGTTTTAATGATAAAGTAGAAACCTTTTTTAGAAATTAATTAATATAAATTAATATGTGTGCATATAATATAAACAATATTTAAATATCTCGAAAAGAGATATATCGATTGCTCGTGCAGCTTCAAAATATCAGAACAATGATTGTATGATATGTGAAGATATTTTTAATACAAAATTTGCTTAAGTAAAATCCAAATTATTTTCTAAGTATATCGCCTTAGAAAATAATTAGTTAACATCATAGAAATAATCGTACATGACAAACCAATATACTCTGCTCCTAGTGAAGGTACATTAACATGAGAATTTATTCAAACTTATAGAAATAAATGTCGTGGATTAATCGATAAATAAAATCTAACATACCTGAGTAGATTTATCACAGGTATTCTTAATATCTATAATAGAAATTGTCCCGTTGTTTTACATTTAAAAAAAAACGAGAGAGAGTTATCTCCGCGTACCGAACTTGGAAAATGACAGTTGCCTAAACGATCTAATGCACCGGCCATGTGACACTAGTCCCTTTGTATCCAAGAGACGTTTCTTTAGTTACATGACTGTTTTACCGACGCGACAATTTTTTTGTTTCTTTAATCGTATGCAATTTTGTGCATAGGAAAACGTTTTTAAATTCATTCAACGATATATTGCATTTATTTCTCTAGATTTGAATTTTTATTTTTCATTTCAAACAAATTGTGAATAGTATTAAAGAAACTAGAGACTCACTGAAGTACTACCGAGATCAATAGCAACTCGAAATACACATCACGATCACTAATAACTTATCCTATCGAATTAATTCATACAATAAAATAATTGAAATTAAATAGGAATTAAGATAAATTCAAACTAATTAGAAATACGTAAATAATAAAGAAAAAGAATTGACCGTTAAAAGTTTATTTGTCAGGATATGGCTAAACTACCGTCCAGCATAAATCATCACCAACGTAGTCAAGTTGAAGTTGAAAATATTACTAAGAGGTAATAAAAATTATTGAAAATTTTGACTAAAAGTAATATAAATGAAAAATAATAAAATAAATAATGATTAAATAATTTCGATAGACATAATAGGGATTAAAAATGAATAAAGATAGTAAGTTCGTAGACGTTGAATTGATTATTTTATCGTACGGAAGTACCCGAGTACAACCGACAGATTGCGAAAGTCTTCAGAAACAACAACCGTCGTCGCCCGTAAGTAGACGCTCAAACGATATATTTCCTTTTACTTTAGTTATAAGAAGGAGCAATCTGAAACGGGTCGTTTTGAGATACGTTAAAAGGCGTTGGTGTCGTGTCTACTTAATTTCCAACGTGTCGAGTGAATTCCATCAGGGACATAAAACGTGTAGAAGATTGTAGTAAAGGTAGGAACGAACTTTCTCGAGGCTTGCCGATGCCTCTTCGTTTATACCAAAAGATGTATATATATACATATATAGAAAGAGAAGGAACGAACGAACTTTAACGATGGCGCCTAGTAAATTGGACAAAAAAAAACGTTTACCAACAATTTTCTTCTATTCGATTTGTTAAAAACTCGTGCACCATTATCGGGCTTTGCTCCATTTCCTTCTTTTTTCACTTTCTCCAGTGTCTCCTGCTTACTTCGTCCAACATTTTTATTCCGTTTTGTCTTTCTTTTTCTATTTCCTCGAATCAATTTTAAGATATATATCACGCTTATTTTATCAATGAGTAAACCGCGATTGATACACGATAACGACTGCCTTTTGTCGATTAAACTATCGAATGTATAGTTTCGATTGCTCGTAGGATGCCACTGCCTTTTGTTTTCTCGATTGGTAAAGTGCATTAAACTCGTGAGAGAGAGAAAAAAAGCAAGTAATGATATGTGAATGGGTGTGTGTGTGTATGCGTGTAGGAAAAAGAGAGAGAGAAAGAAAGAAAAAGATGAAGAAAGGACGCTAAACTTTAAGCTGTTTCATGCACCCACGCAATACTTGACGTAGTTTACTTCCACGAATTTCTCTTCCCCCCCCCTCTCTCTCTCTCTCTTTTTCTTTTCTTAGAACAAATAATCGTACGTTCATTGAAATAAAGAAGAATCAATAAAATATTTTTGTACATTGTCAAATTAGCATTGTTTAAAAGAAAAGTTTGATAGTAAGAAATTATGTTAATGTAATGTACATGTTTTCTCAAATATTTCTTCTGTAAATTCCGAGGCCAACTTAACCAAAATTCTTTAAAACGCCCTCACATGGTCGTCATCGTCATCATCTCGCTGGCTTTGCTTACGAATGCTGCTTTTTATCGTTACAAAAGAGCATGATAGAGAGAGAGAGAAAGAAGATTTCATCGACTTCGGTGATAGGCGGGGCAAGACGAGATGAGACGAAGAGAAACGAAGCGTCGTCGTCATCATCGGGTTGAGACGACGCTTGGCTTACGTCAAACGCGTTTGCTTACTATAGTTTATGTATAGTAATCTATAGACCCTTCTCTTTTTCTATCTCGATCTCTTTCGAGTGTTGCATACTTCAGTTAGGTAGGTACAAGGATAAAAAGAAAGCAAATTATCTCGAGTGACAGAAACATTTCGATCGCATTTCTCTCACATTTATTTCGATTATCTCGACATACTTATATTCTTATTTATTCGAGAGACATTCTTTCTTTTTCTCTCTTTTTCTTTATTTTTTTTTCCTGTAGTAAAACAAATCGGCCTTGGCGTGTTGCTTCGTGCAAGACCGTAAACAGCCGTGCAGTATTCCACACGTTTCTCACTTCATACCGTTCATCGATCATTAGCTTTGCTCTATACGCGTGTGCACGCATGTAAAAAGAAAGAGAGGGGGAGAAAGATAGATATGGATGATGGCAGACTAGTGTAGTTAGGTTGGCAGTACTGACAAAGGTATGTAGTGGGGGCAACCCGAACGTTCCCGACAAATGCGTTAGCGTAGACTCGCGAGTTCTTCTTCGTCCTTCGAACCTGTTTAACTTAGGTGCGTGTTACTCCTTTCTTTTTATTATTTTTATTGTTTTTTTATTATATACTTTCATATTTACATTTATATTGATTCACATTGTATGTCTCAACATCGACAATTTCACATTTAGTGAGTTTTAAACATTAACGAACATTATGAATATTTGTAATTTATTCCACATAATCGTGTGCTAATGATTAATAGGAATGACTCAGTATTTCAAGTGAATTGATAATTCAACATTTTCGTATCTATTTAAATATGTCTTTTCATTGAAATTAATTAGTATCGTCATAAATATTTCGTCGAGAGAGAAAGATAGAGATAGATAGATAGGACAATGGTGGGTAAATCCTAACTGTTCATTGGGAAATTTTCCTTCCAACGTTTTACTATTACCATTGATGGTATCCTAAAACAATGCATCGATCCATTTGTATTAGTTCGTTAAAAACCGATGCATGTACAAGTTGATTTATGTAATTTCAAATCCTTTTGCATTTATTTAATACTTTTTAACACTAATGAAATAAGAAAAATCATTTCTTAGGTTTTTTTCAGTAAGGTTAAAAGGATTTCATTGCTGCATTTTAACTTTTATGTGTGCATAGCTATCAGAATAATCATTCTTGAAATATTATCTATTTAAATTATTTCTCTTAAATTTCGTAATTTTTACTTGTTGACCTTATCTTAAAGTTTATTTTCTAAGTGCATTCCTACAAGGTTGGCAATAGACGTGCCTCTTAGGACGAGGAAACGTAGAATTGTTACGGTACTTTAAAGGCCAACTTCCAAGATTACCGTTACTTCACTGAAATTATTCGTCATTGTGCAGTTACCCTTGATGTTATTTCATTCCTTCGTTATTTTATTAAAATCTTGTCTATTTCTTTTCTTATTTTTAGTTTACATAGATGATAAAAACTAGTATCGAAAGAATTAGTAGTGTTGTTCGATAAAAACAAGCGGTTGGCAATGATATTTTTTTTAAAGTTCGAGACCTCGCTTTTGTTGCTTGTACTTTCTAGAATCGGGTCATGACAAAAGAGAGAGAGAAGCCCGGTTTCACAATTCACCTTTTGCAACAAAGAGTATCGATTTTATCGACTGATTTTACTTACCTCCGCTATACAACACACGCCATGGCACAATTATTTCAACCGTGTTTGCTAAAAAATATGTCTACGAACAAAAAAATCGAGAACTGTTGCACATCAACAACAATCTAAACACAATTAACAAGATTATATAGAAATAACAAATTCAATGAAACATAAGAAGTTTGAAATTAGTTTAAAAATGGCGCCATTTCTAAAGTGATTTTTTTATTGGTCGATAAATTCAGCTGACGAGGAACGCGAGGATGTATCGAATATAAGAGAAACAAGCCCAGTCGATATAGGTAATTACTTGATTGGCGAGGTAGTGTGGCTATTTTTAAAGCACATTCGTAAGGCTAAATACACCAAAGCGGCGGCCCTGTACTTGTTCTCGTAGATCTAATTTTGGATATCGGGAAATTTTCTCGAATACGTATTATTTTATTTTCAATTCTTTGTATCTATCTCTTCTCTGTTCTCATCATCGATCATCGAGTCTCTATGATTCTAACTTCCAGTCTCGAGTAACTCGACCCTTCCACCGGATGAACGTCATGCATCGTTAGACCGAACGATTGCTTTCCTCCTGTCCACTGTGTAGTTGTCGTTATTGTTGCATTCGCAATTTCTCATCCTTTACTATCAAACATTTAAAATATAATAGGCTAACATCGTTAAACCGATAATAATAGTAATCAAACTTTGTATCTTCAAAGTTCGTTTCCAAACAGTGCTAAATTTCGTGAGATATCATTGGGTAGTTTCTATGCAATAGCATAGCGAAAGTTGCTGCAAACCAATGCGATTCGAACTTGGGTAACGTAAGCGATAACAATTGTTAGTTTATTTCTCGTATATTACTGCCATAAAAAACTATCGTTCAATGCACAAAAACACATACGTTTGTTTTCTTGTCGACTCTTTATTCTTCTTTCTTTTTTGTTATAAACAAAGATAAAAGATTATTGATCGAAGTGTGTTTTTTTTCGATAACAAAGAAAAAAAAATGAAAGGTTCTTTGTACCAGTTCGTTATCTCACGTTATCTGGTAATGCAAGCCAGACGCGGCATATGATTCATACCACTGTCTATCGAGTTACTTTCAGTGGTCTTAAGTTAACGCTGTTTTATATTTGATACTCGACTCAACGATAGTTATGCAGCTGACATATTAAAACTGCAATCGTTAGTAAAAATAATATATTACTTTAGTCCTTTGTTATTCTGATAATAAGCAATTAAATTGAATCAACAGTTATAACATATTCGCGTTCTCGGTAAACGTTCATTAATTTTCTGTATTTACAATTCGATTTTTTTTTTTTAGATTGCATTCAATATAATTGTAATAATTAGAAAGCATTGTAATCTTAAAAGATCCAATAACGATCTTCCGTGAGAGGCTGGGTTTAATGAAGCGGCCATTTTGTGACACAGATCGAATCCTTGACTCGAAGCACCATCTAGGAGTAATTCGCAAAAAGTTTCATGGTACTGTGTACTTTGGAACAATTAAAAAAAAAAAGAAAAAGACATTATTAATGATCAATTAATGAGACTATTAATCAGAAATGAAAAAATAAAATTAGGTCATACATTAGCGTCGATAAAACATGAGTCCTTTGACATGACATAGTCATGGTTTTATCTATAGCCAAGGTATATAGACAGAAATTAAAAAAAGAAGAGATCTGATTCGATCGATTTAGTTATACATATCCATTCTTGGGAAACCATATGACGGTTTCTCTGATCGTTCAAGGAACGAAAAAAGCATGACGTTTGACGTGTACGTTAGGTAAATACATACAACATCCATATATACATGGCCTCTTTGTCACGGTGGATTTAACAAACGCTCATCCGACTATGAATAGACGCACTGATTTCCTTTCAGTTCGCTAGAAAGACTAGTTTACGCCTATGCACGGTATATGACATGGCTACCAGGGTCATAAGCTTGTCCCAGTTTAAACTTTTTCTACGATTCCTTGTTAATAGCTTATCTAATTGCAAAAAGAAAAATATTACTAATTGTAAGACAATATATATTTGATAAAATATTAGCTATTTAGAATTTGGTTATTATGTTTAATTGTTTAATTAAAAAAATAAGTAGAACTATAGTACGTTAATGTAATGAAAGGCTTAAATTCTCATTGGACTTATAAGAAAGTAGTCTCGTTTTTGACCATGAACGGTGCAAGGAGGTTGCGCGAAAGGCGGAGAGTGAGAGGATCGATAGCGATGAGGAGGTTATCGATTGGAACGTTTCCTAATGTCATGGACGAATTTAAACGTGTCTCGTTCGAGACACGAGGGCAATGTGTTTAAAAAACACTTTCGTTCTTTCCAGATGATGCGATGTTTATATTAGTCACACGTTCTCCAAATCTTGTTCCATAAAATAACGTTATCATCATAAGAATCGATCGATGAGAATGGGAACAGGGAATATGTGCGCGGACGCACATTTGTTTCTCAAATCTGTAGGTCACGAAGAATTCGACCTGTTTTTTTATTGCTTAATTTACTAGCAAATTTTGTCTTCGTTGAATTACATGGAAATGTTCTCTTAGTAGTCGGTAGAAATCTGAAAACAAAAAAATGTAGTAAGCATCGTCAGATATTAAAAATGGCTTAGGCATCGAGCGAATGGCAAAGCAACCCCTCTGCTTTGGCATTTCCGTCCACCCCTGAGACAGGCAGCAGCAGCAGCCTCCTCCCCACAACTTCCCCTCGACTGTGCAGAGAAGAGGCGTTGCCCTGGCGCTTTAACCGCTTCACCACCGATCCTACCTCTTTCACCCCCTTATCCGAAACAACTCCCAAAAGCGTTCTGTCTTTAAAGAGTCTAACCCAAGGAGCAGCCAGACTTCGACGCGTAAAAATAGAATTTTGTGTTTTTAGAAAGGAGAGTCCTGGAAAACAGAAATTTCGTTTCGTGCATTTTTTTTACCGCTCACCTCCCTCCCTTGAAGGTTCTTCTTTAAATAAATATCTTTCGAAGCCATCGGTTAGATATTTTTATTCGGTATACGCGTTTAGCTGCTCTTCTAATCGAATTTAATTCACTGTAGAAAACTTTTTGTGAAGTATCGCTCATCCGCTTGTATCTTGATAAAGGTTGGCAACCCTGCTTGCGTAGTTGGATGGAAACGGATACGCGTTAGTACGTGTAAGAGAGAACGCTTCTTCACACAACGACACACCGCAACGATGGTGGAGAGAGAGAAAAAAGAGTAAAAGAGATGTAGTCTCGCGAGGAATATCCATGGAGGGAAGAAGACAAGCAACCTTCCTTCCTTCTTCTACCTTTACGTCATTCCATCGCTATCTCTTTGTCTCCTATATCGCCGACACACAAGCTTCTCTTTTTCTCTCTCTCGTTGCCTATCCCCACCTTTTTTTTTATGTACCATGATTTCTCAAGGACCACTTCGCTCGAAGCTGCGGTCTTCATTCTTCTACCTCGAATGTTATTCCGATTTAAATTTTTCCCAGTCTTTGAACAAATCTCTACCATCTTTTCTCTCGTCAGACCGGTTGGTTGATATCTCATTCTGGAATTTTCAATCGTTTGTTAGGAATTACCAGAACCTTGTTATATACGACTTATATGATTTTAGTGTCACCTTGTATATCTGAAAGTAAACGTAGATGCAAGTATAATAATCCGATGCACATTTTTTAACCATATTGAGATGATCTAGTTAGCAATCTAGTTTGATTTATTTGCATAAGATTCATTTATAAAAAATGATAAACCACCAGTAGGTGAAAGTATTTTTATATTTAAAATGAGATAAATTCATTAAAGAATTCCATTTTAGGGTTTCGAGGAATCTCAATTGCATTGCGGAGACGAAGAAAACTTTATTATTATGCTTCTCGTTGGCATTCTTTTAATCTTTATTTGGTATCGCTTGCAAAATGATGTCGCACGTCATAGAGTTCTGTATATATTATCACGTGCATATCATTGACGACAAAATTAACCTTACCTCTTTATTTTCCACGTCATTGGTTTCTTCAGCTAAAAAAGAAAATGTACGATTTAAAATGTTTTTAATATCCAACGTAAATTTCGTACTAAGATCTCAAGGTACTCACCTCAAATAGTTGAAAAATAATCATTCCACGTGCGTGAATGCATGTTAACAAATAATATTATTGCATATCTAAACGATGCTAAAATAATGCATTCATATGTTGAAATTATTTATTCTAGATGTCTCTCTTTGTTGCTGCATTGCATACATTATATACATTGCATTTATTTTTCATGGAAACTGCATAAATGCAGACAAACTTTATCGTATTACTCGGCCAACGGAAGTGCAAAATTAATTGTTGCGTTAACATACGACGCTTGAATGATAAATCTGTACACGTGCGATATCTTTTTTCCAAGTTCTCTTATTTCTTATTCGAATTCGAAGGTTCTTCATCAGTTCTTTTTATTTATTTATTATCATTTTTTATTCTTCTTGTTTCGTGACAGCGTCACGTATCGATTAATTGAAGCTCGTAATGGCGATCGATTAGAGCGCCAAAATTTAAATAAGCTTCTTTTCTTTTTGGAAATATAATGTTACTAGATATGCATGTGGCTGAAATTGTAATAGAAATTTTGCTTTGTCATCCTTGTCACACGATAAATTATAAATTAATTGGACGTGTGGCAATCGTTGTGTTATGTGTATCAAAAAATTCTTTGTCTAGTTAAGGAATTCCTCGTAAGAAAATGTTCGAAGTTAAGAAGATGTTTTTATCTCGAGAAAAAGATGAAGAGAAGAAAAGAGAAGAGAAAAGAAGATTCAACCTCAGTTAGACTCGTACAGGGCGTTGTACTCTGATGCGCTTGCACTTTGCAATAGTGCGTGCATGTGTGTATATGTTTACTAATAGGAGAATGCGAAGAGTTCTATATACAGAGGATTTAAATAAATTACTATAAACTGTTATACAGGCACACAGGGATCACTAGATCAAATAATTTTTGAGGCATCAATTTCGGTTATCCAATGAGGATCATTGGATAAATTTGTACAAAAATCTTGAGGTAGAGAGAAGTGGGCGCTGAGTGTAGCTACGGATTGGAAAGCTAACAAAAAGGTGTAGAGTTCGGTTAGCAAAAGCAAGCAAACAAGCGCACTGAAGATTTACTTTTATCACGATAAAATATGCATTTCGTACCACGATCATTCGCAAGCCCGGGGTAATCTTGGTGTCATGGCGATCAGAGCCGGTGGAAGCCGAAGGGAGCCGACCTTCGCCGAACGAACGAAGGCCGGGATGGCCTCGGCGAAATCGGCCGAAGGGGTGAACCGAGACCGACCGAGGTGGAACGAAGGAAGAAAGGAAGGAAGGAAGAGGTCACTGACCGTCTGACCATGAGCCGCGCCCCATATACACATCTATTCTCTTCTCCTATATTATATGCTTCTCTTCTCTTCCCATTTTTACTTTATAGAAGTACGACGAACCATGTAGGGACATTTTGTTGGGGATCAAAGTTGTTTTCTGCTTACTTCAAGTTTAATCGAAAGTCTCTAGTCACTCTCTCTTTCTCTAATTTCGTGACCAATCATTATGTGTTCTGTGGAGATTCTTCCTCTTCTTTATATTAGAGGCTTCTCTCCAGGGTATATCCTTCGTCTTCTTACTCGTACATATCAAATACCAGAAGCCATTTGATCATCTCTTTTGTAAGCCGAAACGCTTACTCATTCTATTCGCCTTCTCTCTTTCTTTTAGTTACGTAAAAGTTCGTCAAATTGTTTTTTAAAACTGATTTGTCTTTTTTAATATTGCACATGGATTTAAAAAAATGATCAAACTAGCGCCACCTACGGAACAGTGGTTCTCAAATTCCTTTATTGATCTATTTCAGTCGGTAATTTTCTACTACGATATACAAATAATTGAAAGAAGAAAATAGATAATTAAAACATTACAAGTTATTCACTATCAATGTTGTTAGATTCTTCTCGATCATTTCTTAAGATTATCGTTTATCTAAAGCAAGCTGGTAGTTCTCATTGAATAGAATCATCGATAAGATTTAATTATTGTTGAATTCTTATTTTTAAGGAATTTACCTTACCGACTCCGCCATTCCGCCATTTCAGTTTTCTTTTTTAAATAGCAGGAAATGTTATGTTATATTTCAATTGTAAAAATAATATCTAATAGATGTATTTAGAAATATGTTTGCGTTTTGTTTTAGCTTTCTAAAAGAAGTTCTGTATGCTGTGATTTATCACTCAGGGGGCCAAACTACGCGCAACAACGGACAACCCCACAGGACCGGGGGGTGCTTCTCGTGTCTCGGGAGGAAGGTCAGGGTCTACAAAAGTTACGCCTTGACAGTAACAATCATACACGCGAGCTGCTTAAAATTACACCGAAAAAAAAAAAAAAATCAAAACAAAAAAACAATCCTTCGTGTTGCATTGTTGTTTGTAACACCGAGACTAAAAAAATTCGATGCCTTCCAGGGACGATATTCGCTCCCTATCCACTGAGCAACGCTGGATACCTCCTTCGACTGTTAGACGCGATGCACTCACCCCAGAAAGCAGAAATGATCTCATCTTTAGAAAGGTGCGGGGTATTCTTAACAAACTTACACCGGAAAAGTTCGCAAAGCTGAGCAACGATCTGCTCAATTTTGAGCTCAACTCCAATGTAATTCTCAAAGGTGTCATATTCTTGGTAAGTAGATTCTTCAATCGATGCATTTAGATTATAAAACTCTGCTTATCGTAGATATGCACATTATGTGTGTGTGAAATGATATGTGTATATGAAATGTTGTACATATGATATCGAGACAATTTTTCAGATCTTTGAAAAAGCACTTGATGAGCCCAAGTACAGTTCTATGTATGCACAGCTGTGCAAACGGCTGTCCGACGAAGCTGCAAACTTTGAACCTCGAAAATCGATCATTGAAGGTCAAAAAGCTCAAAGTACATTCAGATTACTCTTACTTAACAAGTGCCAGGACGAGTTTGAAAATCGTTCGAAAGCAAGCGAGGCATTCGAAAATCAGGATGAACTTAGCCCATTGGATGAACATCGCCGGCAGATCGCCAAGCGCAAGATGCTTGGCCATATCAAGTTTATCGGAGAACTTGGTAAACTCGGCATCGTGTCGGAATGTATTTTACACAACTGCATCCAAGAATTGCTGCAAAAGAAAAGGCGAAGGGGATCCGGGGGGTACAACGCTGAGGATATCGAATACCTTTGCCAGATTATGCGTACCTGCGGCCGTATCCTTGACTCGGATAAAGGCCGCAGACTTATGGATCAATATTTCACACGTATGAACCTCTTGGCAGAGAGCGGAGATCTTCCTTTACGCATTAAATTTATGCTGCGTGATGTCATTGAACTGCGCCGTGATAATTGGGCACCACGTAAGGCCACTACCACCGAGGGTCCGATGCCTATAAATCAAATCCGCAATGATAACGAAGAAACTTCGAGGGGTAATGGCTTCCATAGACGAGAGGATCGCCTCGGAGCTGAGTTCTTAAGAAAGATGGGTCGTGGCGGATTAGAAATGGACATGGTGGGAAGTATTCCTCTAACTTCCCCTTCCTTTGGCATGCCGTCTCCATTCAGTCCGAATGGATTCTCTACTACTCCCGGAGTTGGTTATGGTCGTCATAATCAACGTAATCAACCAGGATTTTACCAGAACCAGAACCGTCACCCAAATAACTTCCAAGGAAAACACAATCAGCAACAGCATAATTCATCTCAGAATTTCAATAATAGTATGCAATTCGTTTTTATATCTCTTCCTTCTCTTTTACTTTAGGATTATTATTAATTATTATTTTCCCCGATTAACAGATAGTACTAAGGAACTTCGCTTTAATAAAAACAAAATGCTACTTGGACATCCTGAGGAAGTGTCCCTGAGACCTTCGGCCAATTCTATGATGTTTAAGCAAACCAACATCAATCCTAATCTACCATTGAACAGCGGTAAGCTTTCTGACAAATCATCATTATTATATATTAAAGTGTAGTAATAATTGATAGTGATATTAAATATAAGAATGGTTAGATTTGTTCCCAGGACGAACTTCGGATCTACCACTATTGCGTACTGCCACATTGAAACCCAGTTCGCCTTTATTACATAAAGAAGCGCCTCCTTCGATTATAATTAAACAGGGACCTTTAGATAAAAGAGAAAAAGCTCGTGAAAAGAAGGATAAAGGTCCTTCCAAGGAAGAAATCTTAAAGAAGGTCAATGCCTTGATGGATGATCTTGCTAATCATACTAATATTCAGGATGCTATAACAGCCTTCAAAGATCTGAAGATACCGGAAAGATTTTTGCGTCATGCTATTTGTACTATATATTCGAATACATTGGATCGCGGTGACTCCGAACGAGATCTAGCAGCCAAGCTTGTATTCGAATTAAAAAAAGAAACTATTATTAATGCACAACAATTACACGAAGGCTGGAAGGAATTGGTGGCCAGTATACCAGAAAAAGAGAGCGTGCCTTGTGTAACATCTCATGTTGCTCTGCTAACAGCCAAGGCCATAGTGGACAATCTAATACTGTTAACAGATCTTACTTCTGTAACAGAAAATGGCCAATATCATCCACTGTTTTTACTGACGCTTCAACAACTACATCGTACTCAAGGAAAAGCAAAACTCTTGCAAATTTTCAACAGCAGTAAAGTTAATTTGATCAGTCAGTTACCGGAAGCAGACAAAACGAAAGAAAGACTAGGAGAGATTCTCGAGGATCGAGAATTAACATTCTTGTGTCCACTTCTAAGGATCCAAGGAGATATGTGGCGTCAAATACAAACGGACCCAACTCCAAACGCACTTTACAAATGGATTAAGGAAAAATTAGATCCGTTGCATTACTGCGATGCCGCGTTCATTAACGCACTAATGAATGTCCTTCTTAAATACATAACTCAGGTTAGTAGATCGGAAAATATTTTGTTAATATTTTTAATACGATGATGCGTTATGAGAATTTTATCTGTTTGAAATAGGAAACAACATTGGCACCTGGTGTCGACAAAACTCAGTTTCCTGACAAAGATTTGGTACAAAAGGAACGTACGTTGTTGCGTAAATATGCTGGCTTTCTTGACACATTCCTTCACGCCCTTGAGTCGCAAGTTACAGCTCTCCATGCATTACAAGTCTTTTGCTATTCGCAAAACTTTCCTAAAGGGATGCTGAGAAGATGGTTTGTGGCACTTTACGATTTTGGAATCATCGAAGAAGATGCCTACAGTAAATGGAGAGAAGACGTCACTGATGCTTATCCTGGCAAGGGTGAAGCATTGTTCCAGGTAAGAAAGAAAGAGAAAAATATAATTATACTTGAATTTAATCTTTAATATAATCTCCCATCACCTTTCTCTCCTTCATAAGAAATATTTTCTGTTAGCAATATCTCCAAGTGTCTCTCCATATGTGTAAGATGTGTATTAAATGTGTGCTGTTATTAAAGCATGTAATTTAGGGTAGACACGAAATGCCAAAGTGTTATATACAAATAATTATTATCTAGGTATACCGTTGGTTGCTCTGGCTCGATAATGCAGATTCCGAAGAAGAGGAACATGAAAATGATGAAAGGAATTAAATAAGCGAAGGCCCTGAGAAAAAAAAATGTTTTTTCAGACACCTATAATTTGGAATAGGGTTTATATTATATCTATATTACTGAACCACAAAAGGGGCTTCAGTTTCACTGAATTGAGTTATCTCCACTCAGTACTATCACGACATCTTGTTAGTCTGTCGAGTCTCTCGTATAAAAAAAAAAAGGCTTTCTAGACCATGTCCATCATTTTTTTTTTGGATATGTGACAGCCTTTGAGATAATTATGGCAGACCCCGTAAAACAAGAAGTTATAGAAGATTTTAGATAATTGCATATTAATATGATTTATATTAATATTGGGTCAGCAGACATCATTAAACGCCGTTTTGGTTACCGGCGTATAAATGAAATGAAAAAATGAATTGAAATGAAATGAAATGAAATGAAATGAAATGAAATG